>NC_057805.1:257863966-257880417 GCF_018294505.1 Triticum aestivum
CGCCCAGTCGACGTCGCCGTTGCCGCCTGTGGATCCCGCGTCCCGCCGCCTAGCTTTGTCACCGGATCTGCCACCTCCTCGTCTCCTCCTCACGCCGCCCGAACACGCCTCCCCGTCTCTGACGCCGTCGTCCCCGTCGCCCTTCCCACGCCCCGCTACCCGGTGCCCTACGACCCGTCGTGAGCCCCGACCTCTCCTCCTCTCCCCACACTCGCCGTCCGCTCCGGCCGCTCGCCTTTGCCGGCAGGTCCGTGCCTCACGGCCTCTGCACCTGCGACGCGCTCGCCTCGCCATGCCGCTGCTGCCCTCCACCGCACACGCCGGTTGGCGCGCGCTGACCCCCCTGCCCCACACGGCTTCGCCAAATGGGCGACGCCCGGAACCCCGAAGCCCATAACCGCGCCCCGTTAAGGCCCTCGGCCAATGACAGCCGGGACCCACGCCCCTGAGAACGTTAAAAAATAATAATATATAATTAATTAATTAATTAATTAATGAGTTAGTTAACTTAATTAACTTGTGTTAGTTAATCTAATAACCTAATTAGTCTATTTAATCTGTTAGGTCAGTAAAACAGTGTATGACAAGGGGGCCCCACCCCCTATTGACCAGTCAAAGTTTGACTCATCAACTGGGACCCCTTGGACCCTCATGTCAGTCCCTATGGTACACTTATGTGTACCTAGAGCTGGGTGCACCTAGCAATTCACATTTATTTCGTACTAAATTAAATTCAAAAAATGAATAAAACTTTGAAAATTAATATAAAATAATTTGTAGCTCGGATTAAAATACTTTGTACATGAATGTTGCTCAGAACGACGAGACAAATCCGGATACGCAGCCCGTTCGTCTGCCACACATCCCTAGCATAGCAAACACACAACTTTCTCCCTCTGGTCCGTCTGACCGAAAACGCAAAACACCGGGAATACTTTCCCGGATGTTTCCCCCCTTCGCCGGTATCACCTACTAGTGCGTTAGGGCACACCTAGCACCGCTCATTGTCATGTCATGCATCGTCATGCATATGTTTGCATTATGTTTATTGTTTCTTCCCCCTCTTCTCTCGCTAGACACCGAGACCAATGTCGCTGCTACCCAGTACGGCTACGGTGTTGAAGACCCCTCCTTCTCGGCTGAGCTTCCAGGCAAGCCCCCCCCCCCTTGATCACCATCTATGACCTATTCCTTCTCTCTACTGCTTGCATTAGAGTAGTGTAGCATGTTACTGCTTTCGGTTAATCCTATTCTGCTACATAGCCAGTCATTGTTTCTACAGTTGTTACCCTTACCTGCAATCCTAAATGCTTAGGATAGGATGCTAGTATTCCATCGGTGGCCCTACATTCTTGTCCATCTGCCATGCTATACTATCGGGCCGTGATCACTCGGGAGGTGATCACGGGTATATATATATATACATACAGACTATACAGGTGGTGACTAAAGTCGGGTCGGCTCATAGAGTATCCGCATGTGATTCCGATTGGGGGCTGAAAGGACAGGTGGCTCCATCCAGGTAGTGGTGGGCCTGAGTGTTGCAAATATGCCCTAGAGGCAATAATAAATTGGTTATTATTATATTTCCTTGTTCATGATAATCATTTATTATCCATGCTAGAATTGTATTGATAGGAAACTCAGATACATGTGTGGATACATAGACAACACCATGTCCCTAGTAAGCCTCTAGTTGACTGGCTCGTTGATCAATAGATGGTTACGGTTTCCTGACCATGGACATTGGATGTCGTTGATAACGGGATCACATCATTAGGAGAATGATGTGATGGGCAAGACCCAATCCTAAGCCTAGCGCAAGATCGTGTAGTTCGTTTGCTCAGAGCTTTTCTAATGTCAAGTATCATTTCCTTAGACCATGAGATTGTGCAACTCCCGGATACCATAGGAATGCTTTGGGTGTACCAAACGTCACAACGTAACTGGGTGGCTATAAAGGTGCACTACACGTATCTCCGAAAGTGTCTGTTGGGTTGGCACGAATCGAGACTGGGATTTGTCACTCCGTGTAAACGGAGAGGTACCTCTGGGCCCACTCGGTAGGACATCATCATAATGTGCACAATGTGACCAAGGAGTTGATCACGGGATGATGTGAGTTACGGAACGAGTAAAGAGACTTGCCGGTAACGAGATTGAACAAGGTATAGGGATACCGACGATCGAATCTCGGGCAAGTAACATACCGGTAGACAAAGGGAATTGTATACGGGATTGATTGAATCCCCGACATCATGGTTCATCCGATGAGATCATCGTGGAACATGTGGGAGCCAACATGGGTATCCAGATCCCGCTGTTGGTTATTGACCGGAGAATGTCTCGGTCATGTCTGCATGGTTCCCGAACCCGTAGGGTCTACACACTTAAGGTTCGATGACGCTAGGGTTATAGGGAAAGTATGTACGTGGTTACCGAATGTTGTTCGGAGTCCCGGATGAGATCCTGGACTTCACGAGGAGTTCCTGAATGGTCTGGAGGTAAAGATTTATATATGGGAAGTCCTGTTTTGGTCACCGGAAAAGTTTCGGGTGTTATCGGTAATGTACCGGGACCACCGGGAGGGTCCCGGGGGTCCACCAAGTGGGGCCACCAGCCCCAGAAGACTGCGTGGGCCAAGTGTGGGAGGGGACCAGCCCCAGGTGGGCTGGTGCGCCCCCCACCAAGGCCCAAGGCGCATGGGAGAGTGGGAGGGGGCAAACCCTAGGTCCAGATGGGCCTTAGGGCCCATCTAGTGGGGCGCCCCCCTCTCCTCCCCTTGGATGGGATCTAGGGCTGGCCGCCTCCTCTTGGGGTGGGAACCCTAGAGGGGGGCGCAGCCCCCTCCCCCCCTATATATAGTTGAGGTTTGGGCTGCCCAAGACATATGAGAACGTCTCTCTTTCGGCGCAGCCCTACCCCTCTCCCTCCTCCTCCTCTCCCGCGGTGCTTGGCAAAGCCCTGCGGGATTGCCACGCTCCTCCATCACCACCACGCCGTCGTGCTTCTGCTGGATGGAGTCTTCCCCAACCTCTCCCTCTCTCCTTGCTGGATCAAGGCGTGGGAGACGTCACCGGGCTGCACGTGTGTTGAACGCGGAGGCGCCGTGGTTCGGCGCTTAGATCGGAACCAACCGCGATCTGAATCGCTACGAGTATTACTCCTTCATCCGCGTTCTTGCAACGCTTCCCCATCGCGATCTACATTGGTATGTAGATGCACTCCCCTTCCCCTCGTTGCTAGATTACTCCATAGATTGATCTTGGTGATGCGTAGAAAATTTTGAATTTCTGCTACGTTCCCCAACAGTGGCATCATGAGCTAGGTCTATGCGTAGTTTCTATGCACGAGTAGAACACAAAGCAGTTGTGGGCGTAGATGTTGCCAATTCTTCTTGCCGCTACTAGTCTTATCTTGTTTCGGCGGCATTGTGGGATGAAGCGGCACGGACCGACCTTACACGTACGCTTACGTGAGACAGGTTCCACCGACTCACATGCACTAGATGCATAAGGTGGCTAGCGGGTGTCTGTCTCTCCCACTTTAGTCGGAACGGATTCGATGAAAAGGGTCCTTATGAAGGGTAAATAGAAATTGGCATATCACGTTGTGGTTTTACGTAGGTAAGAAACGTTCTTCCTAGAAACCTATACAAGCCACGTAAAAACTTGCAACAACAATTAGAGGACGTCTAACTTGTTTTTGCAGCATGTGCTATGTGATGTGATATGGCCAGAAGATGTGATGAATGATATATGTGATGTATGAGATTGATCATATTCTTGTAATAGGAATCATGATTTGCATGTCGATGAGTATGACAACCGGCAGGAGCCATAGGAGTTGTCTTTATTTTTGTATGACCTGCGTGTCATTGAATAACGTCATGTAAATTACTTTACTTTATTGCTAAGCGCGTTAGCCATAGAAGTAGAAGTAATCGTTGGCGTGACAACTTCATGAAGACACAATGACGGAGATCATGATGATGGAGATCATGGTGTCATGCCGGTGACAAAGATGATCATGGTGCCCCGAAGATGGAGATCAAAGGAGCAAAATGATATTGGCCATATCATGTCACTATTTGATTGCATGTGATGTTTATCATGTTATGCATCTTATTTGCTTAGAACGACGGTAGTAAGTAAGATGATCCCTCACTAAAATTTCAAGAGACGTGTTCCCCCTAACTGTGCACCGTTGCGAAGGTTCGTTGTTTCGAAGCACCACGTGATGATCGGGTGTGATAGATTCTAACGTTCGAATACAACGGGTGTTGACGAGCCTAGCATTTACAGACATGGCCTCGGAACACATGCGAAACACTTAGGTTGACTTGACGAGCCTAGCATGTACAGACATGGCCTCGGAACACAAGAGACCGAAAGGTCGAGCATGAGTCGTATAGAAGATACGATCAACATGGAGATGTTCACCGATGATGACTAGTCCGTCTCACGTGATGATCGGACACGGCCTAGTTTGACTCGGATCATGTGTCACTTAGATGACTAGAGGGATGTCTATCTGAGTGGGAGTTCATTCAATAATCAGATGAACTTCATTATCATGAACATAGTCAAAAGGTCTTTGCAAATTATGTCATACGCTTTAGTTCTATTGTTTAAGATACGTTCCTAGAGAAAATATAGTTGAAAGTTGGTAGTAGCAATTATGCGGACTGGGTCCGTAAACTGAGGATTGTCCTCATTGCTGCACAGAAGGCTTATGTCCTTAATGCACCGCTCGGTGTGATGAACCTCAGCGTCGTCTGTAGATGTTGCAAAACATCTGACATATAGGTTTTGATGACTACGTGATAGTTCAGTGCGTAATGCTAACGGTTTAGAATTATGGCACCAAAGACGTTTTTGAAATGTCGCAGAACATATGAGATGTTCCGAAGACTGAAATCGGGATTTCAGACTAGTGCCCACGTCAAGAGGTATGAGACCTCTGACAAGTTTCTTAAGCCTGCAGACTAAGGGAGAAAAGCTCAATCGTTGAGCATGTGCTCAGATTTTCTGAGTACCACAATCGCTTGAATCGAGTGGGAGTTAATCTCCCAGATGAGATAGTGATAGTTCTCCATAGTCACTGCCACCAAGCTAGTAGAGCTTCGTGATGAACTATAACATATCAGGGAGAGTTATGATGATCCTTGAGCTATTCGCGATGTTTGACACCGCGAGAGTAGAAATCAAGAAGGAGCATCAATTATTGATGGTTGGTAAATCCACTAGTTTCTAGAAGGGCAAGGGCAAAAGGGATACTTCATGAAACAGCAAATCGTTTGCTGCTCTAGTGAAGAATCCCAAGGTTGAACCCAAACCCGAGACTAAGTGCTTCTGTAATGAGGGGAACGGTCACTGAAGTGGAACTACCCTAGATACTTGGTAGATGAGAAGGCAGGCAAGGTCGACAGAAGTATATTAGATATACGTTATATGAATGTGTACTTTACTAGTACTCCTAGCAGCACCAGGGTATTAGATACCGGTTCGGTTGCTAAGTGTTAGTAACTCGAAATAAAAGCTGCGCAATAAACGGAGACTAGCTAAAGGTGAGATGACGATATGTGTTGGAAGTGTTTCCAAGGTTGATGTGATCAAGCATCGCATGCTCCCTCTACCATCGAGATTTGGTGTTTGCGTTGAGCATGATTGGATTATGTTTATCGCAATACGGTTATTCATTTAAGGAGAATAATGGTTACTCTGTTTATTTGAATAATACCTTCAATGGTCTTGCACCTAAAATGAATCTCGATCGCAGTGATACACATGTTCGTGCCAAAAGATATAAGATAGTAATGATAGTACCACATACTTGTGGCACTGCCACTTGAGTCATATTGGTATAGAACGCATGAAGAAGCTCCATGTAGATGGATCTTTGGACTCAGTCATTTTTGAAAAGATTGAGACAGGCGAACCATGTCTATTGGTATATATGCATGAAGAAACTCCATGCAGATGGATCGTTTGGACTCGCTTGATTTTGAATCACTTGAGACATGCAAATCATACCACATGGGCAAGATGACTGAAAGGCCTCGTTTTCAGTAAGATGGAACAAGAGAGCAACTTGTTGGATGTAATACATTTTGATGTGTGCAGTCCAATGAGTGCTGAGGCATGCAGTGGATATCGTTAAGTTCTTACTTCACAGATGATTTGAGTAGATGCTGAGTGTATTTACTTGATGAAACACAAGTCTGAATTGTTAAAAGGTTCAAGTAATTTCAGAGTGAAGTTGAAGATCGTCGTGACAAGAGGATAAAATGTCTGTGATATGATCATAGAGATGAGTATCTGAGTTACGAGTTTGGCACACAATTAAGACATTGTGGAAAGCGTTTCACAATTAATACCGCCTGGAACACCATAGTGTGATGGTGTGTCCGAACATCATAACTGCACCCTATTGGATATGGTGCATGCCATGATGTTTCTTATCGAATTACCACTATCGTTTATGGGTTAGGCATTAGAGACAACTGCATTCACTTTAAAAAGGGCACCACACAATTCTGTTGAGACGACACCGTTTAGAGAAACCTAAGTTGTCGTTTCTTAAAAGTTTGGGGCTGGGATGCTTATGTGAAAAGTTTCAGGCTGATAAGCTCGAACCCAAAGCGGATAAATGCGTCTTCATAGAATACCCAAAAACAGTTGGGTATACCTCCTATTTTAGATCTGGAAGCAAAAGTAATTGTTTCTAGAAACAGGTCCTTTCTCGAGGAAAAGTTTCTCTCGAAAGAATTGAGTGGGAGGATGGTGGAGACTTGATAAGGTTATTGAACTGTCACTACAACTAGTGTGTAGCAGGGCACAGGAAGTTGTTCCTGTGCCACCTACACCAATTGAAGTGGAAGCTTATGATAGTGATCATGAAACTTCGGATCAAGTCACTACCAAACCTCGTAGGACGACGAGGATGCGTGCTACTTCAAAGTGGTACGTGATCCTGTCTAAGATATCATGTTGTTGGACAATACTGAACCTACGACCTATGGAGAAGCGATGATGGGCCCATATTGCGACAAATGGTTAGAAGCCATGAAATCCGAGATAAATGGATCTTTGAGAAGAAGACGACGTGGACGGTAATGTTACCGTCTATGAAGCTCGACTTGTGGCAAAGAGTATTTCCACAAGTTCAAGGAGTTGACTACGATGAGATTTTCTCATCCGTAGTGATGCTTAAGTCCGTCGGAATCATGTTAGTATTAGCTGCATTTATGAAATCTGGCAGATGGATGTCAAAACAAGTTTCCTTACTAGTTTTCGTAAGGAAAGGTTGTATGTGATACAATCAGAAAGCTTTTGTCGATCCTAAGGATGCTAAAAGGTATGCTAGCTCCAGCGATCCTTCCATGGATTAGAGCAAGCATCTCGGAGTCAGAATATACACTTTGATGGAATGATCAAAGTTTTTGGGTTTATACAAAGTTTGTTAGAAACTTGTATTTACAATAAAGTGAGTGGGAGCGCTACAACATTTCTGATAAGTATATGTGAATGACATATTGTTGATCCAAAATGATGCAAAATCTCTGGAAAGCATAAAGGGTTGTTTGAAAGGAGTTTTTCAAAGGAAGACCTGGATAAAGCTGCTTACATATTGGGCATCAAGATCTATAGAGATAGATCAAGACGCCTGATGATACTTTCAAAGAACGCACACCTTGACATGATTTTGAAAGAGTTCAAAATAGGTCAGCAAAGAAGGAGTTCTTGGTTGTGATTATTGAGTAAGACTCAAGACTTGACCACAGCAGAAGAGAGAGAAAGGACGAAGGTCGTCCCCTATGCTTTAGACGTAGGCTCTACAGTATGCTATGCTGTGTACCGCACATGAAGTTTGCCTTGCCATGAGTTGGTCAAGGAGTACAATAGTGATCCGGGAATGGATCACATGACAGCGGTCGAACTTATCCTTAGTATCTGGTGGATAGGAATTTTGTCGATTATGGAGGTGAAAAGGAGTTCGTCGTAAAGGGTTACGTCGATGCGAACTTTGACACTAATCCGGATGACTCTGAGTAGTAAACCGGATTCGTATAGTAGAGCAATTATTTGAAATGGCTCCAAATAGCACGTGGTAGCATCCACAAGATGACATAGATATTCGTAAAGCACACACGGATCTGAAAGGTTCAGACTCGTTGACTAAATAACCTCTCTCACAAGCATAACATGATCAAACCAGAACTCATTGAGTGTTGATCACATAGAGATGTGAACTAGATTGTTGACTCTAGTAAACTCTTTGGATGTTGGTCACATGGTGATGTGACCTGTGAGTGTTAATCACATGGTGATGTGGACTAGATTATTGACTCTAGTGCAAGTGGGAGACTATTGGAAATATGCCCTAGAGGCAATAATAAATTGGTTATTATTATATTTCCTTGTTCATGATAATCGTTTATTATCCATGCTAGAATTGTATTGATAGGAAACTCAGATACATGTGTGGATACATAGACAACACCATGTCCCTAGTAAGCCTCTAGTTGACTAGCTCGTTGATCAATAGATGGTTACGGTTTCCTGACCATGGACATTGGATGTCGTTGATAACGGGATCACATCATTAGGAGAATGATGTGATGGGCAAGACCCAATCCTAAGCCTAGCGCAAGATCGTGTAGTTCGTTTGCTCAGAGCTTTTCTAATGTCAAGTATCATTTCCTTAGACCATGAGATTGTGCAACTCCCGGATACCATAGGAATGCTTTGGGTGTACCAAACGTCACAACGTAACTGGGTGGCTATAAAGGTGCACTACACGTATCTCCGAAAGTGTCTGTTGGGTTGGCACGAATCGAGACTGGGATTTGTCACTCCGTGTAAACGGAGAGGTACCTCTGGGCCCACTCGGTAGGACATCATCATAATGTGCACAATGTGACCAAGGAGTTGATCACGGGATGATGTGAGTTACGGAACGAGTAAAGAGACTTGCCGGTAACGAGATTGAACAAGGTATAGGGATACCGACGATCGAATCTCGGGCAAGTAACATACCGGTAGACAAAGGGAATTGTATACGGGATTGATTGAATCCCCGACATCGTGGTTCATCCGATGAGATCATCGTGGAACATGTGGGAGCCAACATGGGTATCCAGATCCCGCTGTTGGTTATTGACCGGAGAACGTCTCGGTCATGTCTGCATGGTTCCCGAACCCGTAGGGTCTACACACTTAAGGTTCGATGACGCTAGGGTTATAGGGAAAGTATGTACATGGTTACCGAATGTTGTTCGGAGTCCCGGATGAGATCCCGGACGTCACGAGGAGTTCCGGAATGGTCTGGAGGTAAAGATTTATATATGGGAAGTCCTGTTTTGGTCACCGGAAAGGTTTCGGGTGTTATCGGTAATGTACCGGGACCACCGGGAGTGTCCCGGGGGTCCACCAAGTGGGGCCACCAGCCCCAGAAGACTGCGTGGGCCAAGTGTGGGAGGGGACCAGCCCCAGGTGGGCTGGTTCGCCCCCCCACCAAGGCCCAAGGCGCATGGGAGAGTGGGAGGGGGCAAACCCTAGGTCTAGATGGGCCTTAGGGCCCATCTAGTGGGGCGCCCCCCTCTCCTCCCCTTGGCCGCCCCCCTTGGATGGGATCTAGGGCTGGCCGCCTCCTCTTGGGGTGGGAACCCTAGAGGGGGGCGCAGCCCCCTCCCCCCTATATATAGTTGAGGTTTGGGCTGCCCAAGACATATGAGAACGTCTCTCTTTCGGCGCAGCCCTACCCCTCTCCCTCCTCCTCCTCTCCCGCGGTGCTTGGCGAAGCCCTGCGGGATTGCCACGCTCCTCCATCACCACCACGCCGTTGTGCTGCTGCTGGATGGAGTCTTCCCCAACCTCTCCCTCTCTTCTTGCTGGATCAAGGCGTGGGAGACGTCACCGGGCTGCACGTGTGTTGAACGCGGAGGCGCCGTGGTTCGGCGCTTAGATCGGAACCAACCGCGATCTAATCGCTACGAGTACGTCTCCTTCATCCGCGTTCTTGCAACGCTTCCGCATCGCGATCTACAATGGTATGTAGATGCACTCCCCTTCCCCTTGTTGCTAGATTACTCCATAGATTGATCTTGGTGATGCGTAGAAAATTTTGAATTTCTGCTACGTTCCCCAACACTGAGTTCCCGACGGCCCCTGACTATTACTTTGTGGCGGAGCGATAGGGCAGGTTGACACCACCTAGGTGAGAGTTGGGCCTGGCCCTGGCCGGCGTTCGCTGTTACTTTAAAATAACATGCTTAACGAGATCTTGGTATTTGATCTGAGTCTGGCCACTAGCCTATACGCACTAACTAACTGTGCGCGAATAGTTATGGGCACTTGACGTTGTGGTATTAGCCGAAGCCTTCTTGACGTCAGTGACTGAGCGGCGCGCGCCGGGTTGCGCCGCGCAACGCAACTTCCTTTTGTAATGGAGGTTGCTAGGTCTGCTCACCGGCCGCGTTCGCAACATGCAGGTGTGGAATGGGCGATGGGCCCAGACCCCTGTGCGCATAGGATTTAGACCGGCGTGCTGACCTCTCTGTTGTGCCTAGGTAGGGCTGCGATGTGTTGATCTTCCGAGGCTGGGCATGACACAGGAAAGTGTGTCCGGCCAGAGGGATCGAGCGTGTTGGGTAATGTGGTCCACCCCTGCAGTGAAGTTTATCTATTCGAATAGCTGTGATCCTCGGTAATAGGACGACACGGAGTTGTACCTTGACCTTATGACAACTAGAACCAGATACTTAATAAAACACACCCTTCCAAGTGCCACATATAACCCGGTGATCACTCTCACACAGGGCGACGAGGGGAGGATTGCCGGGTAGGATTATGCTATGCGATGATACTTGGTGAACTTACCATCTGCTCTCTTCTACATGCTGCAAGATGGAGGCTTCCAGAAGCGTAGTCTTCGACAGGACTAGCTATCCCCCTCTTATTCTGGCATTTTGCAGTTCAGTCCACCGATATTGCCCCTTTACACTGATACCCATCATATGTAGTGTAGATCTTTGCTTGCGAGTACTTTGGATGAGTACTCACGGTTACTTTGCTCCCCCCCTTTTCCCCCTTTCCTTTCTTCTCGGTTGATGCAACCAGATGCTGGAGCCCAGGAGCCAGACGCCACCGTCGGCGATGACTCCTACTGCACCGCGGGTGCCTACTACTACGTGCAGGCTTCCGACGATGATCAAGAGTAGTTTATGAGGATCCCAGGCAGGAGGCATGTGCCTCTTTCGATTTGTATCCCAGTTTGTGCTAGCCATCATATGGCAACTTGTTTAACTTATGCCTGTACTCAGATATTGTTGCTTCTGCTGACTCGTCTATGATCGAGCACTTGTATTCGAGCCCTTGAGGCCCCTGGCTTGTATTATGATGCTTGTATGACTTATTTTAGTTTTAGAGTTGTGTTGTGATATCGTCCCGTGAGTACCTGATCTTGATCGTACACGTTTGCGTGTATGATTAGTGTACGATCAAATCGGGGCGTCACAAGTTGGTATCAGAGCCGAATGGCTATAGGAATCCCTTTCCAACTCCTTGGCCGAAGTTGAGTCTAGTCATTGCAAAACTTTTACTAACATGGTTGTGTGGCTTACGGGCCCACGTCGCCATTGGGTGGTATTAGGATCTTTTATTTCTCGTTGGTACTCTGGGACTCTGATCTCTCTTCTATTCGGGTTAAATGATTTTTCTAAAATCTAACTTTAGGTTCTCGAGAATACTTCTCCCGGAGAGCCCCTTCAGTCCAGATGAGCACCTGCTGCACCAGAAAATTTTGAAGATACTCTCCGATGTTTCCCCGACACCCTTTCGCCCTTCGCCGTTGCAATTCCATACCACCGATAAATCCCTATGGAAAGCTACATACACTTGTCATCCATAACTTCATTTCCAATTGTTCTTGTTATTACAAGATACCCTGAAATACTTCGGATATTCCGAGAATCCTTCGTGTCTGCTGCCTTGCAGCTCCTTTTCCTCATGAATACATGTATGAATAATTCCTCACACTTACTGGGGATTCGTTCATCCCTAGTTGTTCAGGTGTTTCGCAAAATTCTTCGAAATGCCATTCGATCTTCTAAAATCCTCAGTAGCCTATTGCTCTTGATCTTCTTTACCTGCTTGGATAATGGTTACTTCCATATCTCAAGCAATATTCATTAAAATACTTTGTGATCGACATTCTGATCCTGTTGATTCAACTTGTGTGTGAGTGCACACAATCATCAGTTATTCCCTGAAAATTATCCTTCCGGCTCGGATGTCATTTTGAACATGAGCTGGTTGTCGACCAATCAAATTGCCATCGTTTGTGCCTCTAAGTCTATTCAACTTACTTATCTTTTGATCAGAGCATCTGCTTCTGATCCCCCAATTTGGAAATCATAATTCCTTGTATTTAAGCTCTCGAATTATCCATATAATTCTATAATTCGATGCCTTCGGATTCTTCTTCTGGTTGAACATATATCTCATATCAGATCCTTTGCAGTCCGCCAGATCCTTTGGTGGATTATTATCCGACCGTTCCTGCATATTCTCAAAACCTTGAGTTCTTCCCCGATACACAATGCCTTTGGTAAATTGTATCCCCGCTTTTGTCAACCATGCTCTATTTTCGAGCTTGTGTTAGTTACTCCTGAAGTTCGTGGTATATGTTTCTAAGATGCCCCGATGGGTTGAGCCTATACCTTCCCTAAAACCATATTCACCCGAAAGTTTATAGAAGTCATACCATTCTGGTGTTTTATTAGATAATTTTCTGCTCCACGACTTCTTCGAAGACGAGAAGTAAGTGATAGGTTAGGCATTGAAGAAGTGGGAGTCGACCTCGAACTTTGTGTTCATGCCCATGGACACGATGTAGAACGTATCATGGAAGCTGCTCGTAAAAATAATTACCCCCTTGTTATAAGTTCATCTTGTATTCGTTGTTTGATAATCTATGATTGTGGTTCCGACCATAATTTCTTCCTTTGATTCCATTTCTCAGACAAGTTAAAGCGCTTGTCTTCTATAGATCAATACACCCCACTTCAACCTTTAATTTGTTATGCCTTCGAGTATTATCCCCCTGGTATCTCGAGGATATCATGCCATTGCACTACATCTTATGAATTTGTGCTGGAGTAATACTTTTCCCTGTCATAGTCACTCCACGAGTTCTGGGTTGTCGTCAACCGAGAACACCGAATAGTGAATCGAGTCCGCACTATGATTCGACAACTCTTAGTAATCTTCATTTCTTACGAGATTGTACTCGATCATGTCATTCCCAACTGATTGACTACATCATCATCGTCAGGCTGACTGCTTGACCATACTACCTATGTCCTTCATCCCCAGGACACAATCCCGATAGTGCACTAAACTTACATCGAACTTTCCGCATCATATTGTTTGTCTTGAGAGACAACTCCGAATTCTGAGATGGCATCTTATCTATGGTTATAGTAACCTTTTGCTTCACCATTCCCTTGGTGTGATATCGTCGCCGATCGATTACATCTTCTTGAAACCTCTTGATAAATGTGTCATGATCATCGTCAACATTTTAACTTCTTCCGAGACGTACATTGAGTTCCTGATAAGAAATTCCATGCTTGCCCAGTCGATGGTTTGTGTTAACATCGACAACATTCTTGATTTCCCTCCCAACACAAAAATCTTCTAGTTTTGTGTTATACCTTGAGATCCTTGCTATCCAGTATTTGTTCTTTACCTTGGAGTATTACCATCTTTTATGTCAAGAATGTCATGAGGATTTCACCACCTCTTAAGAATTCTTGATAAAGTATTACTTCTGCCAGAACCATCCTTTCTTGGTTCCCGTGTTGATTCTAACCAGGGTACCAACAAGTGGACGGTGCTGCTTGGATTCTGTATTTCTAGCAACATTATCGCTTTGAAGTTAATGGTCGACAGTTTAGTCTTACACCATTGGTTATTGAAACACCATTCTAACCTTGATCATGCAACCTAATCCCATATTTCGGGTGCACCTTTCAACCAATGTTTAATTGTGTATGTTCTCCTCGAGCATACATCATTATATCATTTGATCAGACAAATGTTATTTCCTTGCTCACATAATTGTGGAATCCATCTTGTTGGTAATCTCGAGGAATTGTCGTTGAGTCCATCAGCCACCTCCTCATCCTCTCATTTGTTTACTTATCAACTCTTGTTTCGGAAATCGCTTCCATAGTTCATTTCCCGAGAATTATACAATGGCATATCGTCAATTTGTGTTGTACCTTTTCTTCTCAGGCATCCTAAGTCTGAGGTATTTTGACACCAATCAAATCTGAATCTCGGTCAGATATGATGGTTGGGACATATTTTCAAGAGTTATAACATTGGTCATTATATGACCCAGTAAGGTGATGTCATGCCTAGTACACCTGGCCGGAGGACCCATTGTTATAGTATCCTTTTTAGCAAGTTTAGCCATTCTTCCATGAGGAAATTGTAAGACTTTTTCTATAAGTTGCTCCTGATGGATCCTTTGTGAATCCAAAGTCTAATATTTACCCAATGACCATGTCAATGCTATCTCGAAGCATGTATGTGGTACTCCTATCTTCAATAAGAACACTTGAAGCACAATGCTAAATTTTCTTTATCAATTATTCAAACACTGTTGTTTGGGTAATGTCATGAATCCTCTCCCCTTACCTAAATGGTTACATACTTGGAGCCCTATCCTTAATACCTTGCTCTGCCTTTCCTTGGGAAAGATATACTCTAAAACTCGAGTATAAACACCTTTTCCTTTCCATTGGTCTGATTAATGTACTAAACACCTTTTCCTTTCCATTGTTTTGGTTAACCTTTCTTGTGACCTATATGATATAAGCAGTAATATTTACCTGCTTATGTAAACACCTCAGTGTACCATCCTGTCTGGTGTAACCCTGTTACTATTGTTGATGACATTCCGGTAACCACCGATGGATGAGAACTTTGCCTATTGGTCCGCCTCGTTCACCGAGCAGGAAATGGTTCTCTTCATCCCTCGCCCTTGGTACCGATGTTGTTGTCGACATAACTGACAGGCTATCCTCTGGCTTGACTTGCTTACATGATCATGCAAGATGTCACCATCCTTTCTACCTTCAACACACATGGTGGGCCCATAACCCACAACTCCACAGGATCGAAACCTGACTCTCTTGTACACCCCCGGTTTCCAAAGTTATTCCTCGTGCGTGGCCTCATATGTCATTAACGGGCCACATTCCTAGTGATCTATTCTGGTAACAGACGCAATACTCAATCTTGTTGCTCTCGGCCCCTTTCGCCAGTTGTTTCTGACATCGAGCGGTTGCCTATCCATTTGAAAATTCTCATGGTACCTTCTTACTTTGCTCTCGATATCTTCATAAGTTTCAATTTGAGAGATACTTATGCTTCTTCCCATGAGTTAACCGTCCAATGCTCAATCTTCTTTGAACCCGTCCGTATAGAGTTTTCCCCCTCTTATCCTTCTGTAAGTTCGGTGAAGATCCTGAAGGAAGGACGACAACTTCATCATGATGCATTGATGCATAGGAATGAAGACTTCAATGCTATGGATCGACCTCTTCGAGAAGAGCAACCAAGACCGAGAAGATTCGTTAGAATTCGTAGCCAGACCTTTTCCCCGTTTTCCACCTCTTAAATCTCGGGACGAGATTTTTTGCAGTGGAGGAGAATTGTAACGCCCGGGTAATAAAGCTACAGTAACCCTCTGGAAATGATGCCACGTCACCTTGGTTAGTGTTGATAATCTCACGTTAGTTCAAAACCGATTCGGAATTCAACTTCAAATTAAAGACAAACAATAAAAGTTTTCAAATATTAAAACTAAAATGTTTGGGTTGTGCCAAATAATGCATAGGTATTTATGGTGGAGTAACCAAACTTTTATGAAATGTTTAAATATTCTAAAATGAATAAAACATACCGAGAACAATTATTTAAATGCTTTTTGAGTAATAATAAATTACAAACTAATTTGGTTTAGGTGCCAAAGTTGTTGTGCTAGAGGTGTATTCAGTAATGCGAATTTGGGTGTTAATTATATATCTTAGAAACAAAAATAAATAAAAACAGTAAAAGTATCATAGACAAGAATAGAAAAAAAGAAAGTAATAGAAAAGAGAAAAGGACTCCCCCCACTGGGCCATGGCCCAGCAGGCCACCAGGCCGGCCCACCAGCCGCGCCCATATCCCCCACTACCCCGAAACCCTAACCCCTAGTGCACCCACTCCCCCCCGCACGATCCCCACCCCACTCTCTCGTCCCTCTCGCCCCCCGATCTGGATCGGGGCTCAACCCTGACCACGCCCCGCCGACGTCGCCGTTGCCGCCCATGGCTCCTGCGGCCCGCCGCCGAGCTTCGTCGCCGGATCCACCGCCTCCTCGTCTCCTCT
>NC_057805.1:258181023-258331300 GCF_018294505.1 Triticum aestivum
GGCGGGGGATCCGAACAGATGGCGGGGGCAGCTACCCACTTAGTACTTTGGGGAGCTGTGATGTAAAACCACTCCCGCTGCCATAAGTTGGACCTCTTCGGGAAGGAGCCCTTTGGCTATGGAGCATCGGCGCCTTTGCTTATTATGGCACCTCCGCATTCTGCGTGTTGCCCATCGATCATCTTCGGCTTCACATTGAAGGTCTTGAGCCATAAGCCAAAGTGTGGGGTCATGCCGAGGAAGGCCTCACACACGACGATGAACGATGAGATGTGAAGGATGGAATCCGGAGCCAGATCATGGAAATCGAGCCCATAATAGAACATAAGCCCTCTAACAAAGGGATCAAGACTAAAGCCTCGCCCTCGGAGGAAGTGGGAAACAAATATGACACTCTCGTTGGGTTCGGGAGTCGGGATGACCTGAGCAGGCAGCCTTTGCGAGATTTCGGCGATCAGATACCTGGCTTCTCTCAGCTTCTTGATGTCCTCCTCTGTGACATAGGAGGCCATCCACCGGCCTTGAAGGTTGGATCCGGACATGATTGAAGGTCCGAAGCTCTTAGCCTGAGCCTTGGGTGTTGGAATTTGAGGTGGGGGAAGGGAAGGATCGAGCACGAGAAGAAAAGGACAGGCCTTGGCCCCTTTATAAAGAGGGTGAATATCAAGCGTCCTCCGCGTGGCCGTTCGGGACTTGCCTAAAATCGAGGATTCATACCAGCAGGCGCGATTCGGTTACCCACACCCATATTGATGAGAATCCTGTGATAAGGGGACACGATCTCTGCTTCGACAAGACGTGCCAAGAAAACCGCCTTGCAACACGTGCAGTGGCAGGCTGGCAAAAACGGTTCGTAAGGACCGGACCACGGCAGGATGTCATGTTATGAAAAGTTGTCGGCATATTAGATTTGTGGAATATTATACTCTCTACGGTTGTATGTGGAATTTGTTTTGCAGAGCCGGACACGATCCTTGTGATCAAAATCTTCTATGGAGTATTCGGAGGAGGAACCCGCCTTGCAATGCCGAAGACGATCTACGCGCCGCACTCATCGTCATTGAAGCCTGGTTCAGGGGCTACTGAGGGAGTCCTGGATTAGGGGGTCCTTGGACCAGCGGACTATATACTTTGGCCGGACTGTTGGACTATGAAGACACAAGATTGAAGACTTCGTCCTGTGTCCGGATGGGACTCTCCTTTGCGTGGAAGGCAAGCTTGGCAATTCGGATATGTAGATCTCCTCCCTTGTAACCGACTCTGTGTAACCCTAGCCCCCTCCGGTGTCTATATAAACCGGAGGGTGTAGTCCGTAGGACAAGAACAATCATAATCATAGGCTAGCTTCTAGGGTTTAGCCTCTATGATCTCGTGGTAGATCAACTCTTGTAATACTCATATCATCAAGATCAATCAAGCAGGAAGTAGGGTATTACCTCCATCAGGGCCCGAACCTGGGTAAACATTGTGTCCCCCGCCTCCTGTTACCATCCGCCTTAGACGCACAGTTCGGGACCCCCTACCCGAGATCCATCGGTTTTGACATTGACAATGGGTGTTTGTTGACGCCGGCGTGCTCAGCCCTCTGCTCCAAGTTCCGACGGGGCCTGCTGTTCCAAACTCCGGCTGGGGCCATCAGAAGCTCACGAGCCCCCGCCTCGCTTCCGGCTGGGCTAGGCTGAGGAGGTTGAAGGACCACGGCGTGACTGCGCCTATGATGCTGAAGGAGTTCGTCAAGCGTCGAGTCGCTCAGCTTCAGCGCTATTCCCGCCCGATGTGGGACTTGCTCGGTAGCCAGGACCATATGAGGTTTCAGGAGAAGGGCTTCCTCTTGCGACGCGGCAAACGGTGCTTACGGTCCTATCGGGCGTCCCTTTGCCGGACGACATGCCCAGGAATAGCTGCCTGCTATACCGCTGCGAGAACAAGGCCGCATTTGCCGCGAGCATGCCTTCCTTTGATGAGTGGGGGCTGCGCCCAATCGGCCTGGTGGGGTCCCACGAGAACGCCATCAACGTGGTCGCCTTCCTCGCCGCCGGTGCCGAGCTCGCCCCGAGTGAGGATGCAGGAGGGCGAGCTCCGATGGAGATCTGTGGCCCAAGCGTTGGGAAGCACATGTCGCACGGTGACCCTGGGGCGTCGTCCTCGGGAGGTCGCGATCCCTCCCGTGGGGCGTCGGTTGCTAAGGCGATGCTGCACGCGGCTCCCAAGATCAAAGCCCCCGAAGCCTCGGAAGGTCGTAGTGGGACGGCGCCTGACTGTTCACCGCAGCCAAACACCCCTAAAGTTGTCCCTCCAAGCTCTTCTTCGGCCCTGCCTCGCACCGGCCGTCATGTCCAGCGCTTCGGTCGTCTTTGCGTGGACTTCGAGGAGCTCTGCAAGAGGAAAGGATCCCCCAGTGGCGGCAACATCTTTGGGTTGCTGAGCGGAGGAAGTACATCGCTGTCGACGTGTAAGTACCGTATCGATGTGGCTCCTTGTGTGTTGTTTCCATTTCCTGACGTTAGTTCTTCAGGGCTCCTTCCATTGAGGCGGCGGCGCCTTTTGAGAAACGGCCTCCTCCTTCCTCGACTCCCCCGTCGGCCTCGAGCGCTCCGAGTCCACTTGCTTCCCCTGAAGCAGGGTCAGTTGAAGGAGCACTCTTGCCTTCATGGCGCGCTGGACCCGCGGCTTTGTCGCCCCTCCCCCACGGTCTGGCATGGAGCTTGGCGGGCATGCCCAAGACCCCTCCTTTGGTCACGGACAATAGCTGGTTGGCTACGATCTTTGGTTCCTCTTCAAGAAGCGAGCCCCGATTGGCTTGGGCTCTTCGCGAGGACTGGTTGACGTCAGGTGCAGCGCCAGCCCCCAGCCCCTTGCCTAGAGGTGGTGCACCGCTTGATACCGCGCCCGCATCCCCCGAAGCAATGGACGAGGCGGGCCGTGCGTTCGAGTTTGAGCGCGGGCGGAGCGTCGTTCGTCACGAGCTTTTCTGGGAGGCGCTGGATGTGATGAGCCGGCTTGGTGAAGAACTCGCAGGTGTCGACTCATGCCTTGAGGCCGAAGGTCTGCGGTTGGCGGAGGAATAGCGCAAGCTGAGGGTGGCTATCAACATCGGCCGCTACCAGCGTGATCTTGACAATGCGAAGGCTGAGGCGTCTCTCAAGGTTTCCCGCGAGGCTTGTTCCCGAGCCTTGGAGGAGGCTCACGAGGCCGACCGCCGTCGCGAGGCCGCGGAGAAGCGCGCGTGGGAGCTCCACGCCTGGAGCGCGTCCCTAGAGCGGCAGGTAGAGGCGCGCAGAGCCGCCCTTGCGTCGCTGAGGGGGACGCCTGCCGAGGAGGAAGAGGTCCGGAAGCGCGAGGAGGCGTTGGCGCTGGAGGCCGTGGAGCGCAGCCTCGAGCTTGAGCAATTGGAGACGAGGGAGCGTCAAGTTACCCAAGCAGAAGATGCCGTCGGGGTTCGCGAGGCCAGGGTCCAGGAGGAGGTGGATCGCCGGGTGGCCGAGGTTCGCGCAGACCTGGAGGGAAGGTACGACTTGAAGTTGAAGCTCGTAGGTACGGAGGGTGCGGGCAGGGCTGCTGCCCTCAGGCCCATGTTGGAAGAGGTTGAGAGGCGTGCGGAGGCCATGGCTGCCGCCCTGGTCACGGCGCAGGCGGACTTGGCCTACGCCCGCGCCGAGTTGCTTTCTCTTCGGAAATGGGTTGATGACCCCAAGGCCGTCGCACGACAAAACAAGGAGGAAGTACTCCAACGTCGGACGCTGGAGCGCGAGCATGGTCCTATGCTTCAGGATCTACGGAATAGGGCCAATACCGCACTGGGCTACATCTGCGACGAGAATGCACCTGCCCCCCACTCGAATGACTATGCCAGCCACCTGACCTTCTTCACCGACGTGGTGATGCACCTGGAAACCCGATCTGACAGGGCTCACCGGCTCGTGGAGGAGAGAAGTCGGGGCCTGCTCGGGCGCGCGTTCTCCCGCGTCTTCAGCCACCTCAGGAACACCTTCCTCGACTTCGACTTCGACGCCGCCATTGCCCCTGTACCGCAGGCCGTCCGGGGCGATATGGCCTGGTGGGTGGAGAACAACGTGGACGCGCTGGTCAGAGCCTTTGCCTCCGACGACGACGCGGTGGTGGTCGCCACAGACGAAGGCTACGTGGTTGACGACGGCGACGGAGGCGTCGCCGAAGGCGGCGATGGTGCTGGCGAAGACGAAGATGATGCGAGCGACGCATCCGAGGGCGATGTAGCGAGCGACATATCCGGCTTATCCCATGTTCTCCTATCGTTGCATCCTCTATGCAAAAACTCGGGCGCGGCCCTTGGAAAACTTGTAAGAGCATTTTGAGAGGGGGGGCCGTCATGTAAGCAAGTTGCTGCCTTTACTTTCCTACGCGGCATTGAGCAAGTGGCCTCGCGAACTCGTAAGTCCGGGGGTGAGTTTCCTATCGTGGGTTACCTTAGTCAGCACCAGCCTTGAGCTGGGTCATGAGGCGACGAGTTCCTGAGAGTCCTGCGGAGCTTGTCGTCCCGTCAGGAGGGGCCCCGCAAGAGGCAAGCACCAATTGTAGCGTTAACGCGCGCTCGGCACGCGTGTGCTTCGCGCAGTCCCGCTCCCGAGGGGCTCGTGTGGGGAAGGCGATGGACATGAGTCCCAGACAAAATGAAACTCAGAAAGCAAGAAATTGCTCGAATTGAGAAAAGGCACCCCCCGCGCGCATCGATAAAACCTCGACTTCAACTCAAATCCAGATCCAGAAAACAAGGCTACAGAAAAAGAGATCCAAAACGAAAGGCCGCGTCCGGCGCCTATTCTAGTCTTCTGGTCTTCAAGTCTTCTCACCAGCGCGGAGCTAAGTGCTGCCACTAGGCATGGGAGGGAGCCCCAGGGTTTGAGGCCGGCACCCCTGAGACTCCGGGGCGTGTACAGCCCCAACTCATTATTACGTGAGAGTGTCACGGGCGGCGAGCTACACAGGCACTGGGCCTTCTTCACAGGTACCGGCCTTGCTTCATATCGCCAGAACAGGGCCCCGCCTTGCGCCACCCTCGACCACCTTTGAGCTGACCGGCAACCTGGACTACACAAAGGGGGAAAGGGGACGCCAGCGGTGCCCTCGGCGACCACAGGTCCTCTGCCGGGGGAAGGGTCGTCGAAGCCTCCCCGGCAGAGGGCCTACCTCCGGGTGCCGCCCGGCTTCGTTGACGTGGGGAGGTGCCCTGCTCCTGGCTCCCCTCGCGCAACCCCCAATGAGCTTCCCCTGGCGGGAGAGGCGTCGCCGTGCCAGGGTGATCTGCCGAGGCTGTAACCTGGTTCACTGGAAGCCCATGGTTAGCGTAAGCTTGCTCCTGAGAGATTAGCAGTACCCTGTAGTTGCCGTTGATGGCGCGATCGTCGTGGTTCTCCGTTGGTTCCTGGAAGGCTTCGTGTCCTAGCGCCCCTTCTTCCCAATCTTCTCCAACGAACGAGCTAGGGTCGTCCTCCGGTGTGTACTCCTGGTCCATCATGCGGGGCACATAGGCTTCCGGGGCTGTTACCCCGAACACCTCGCCGTAGTGCCCCACACTCTATGTTGCCCGGCCCAGCGTGTCGTCCTGAGGATAGTAGCGCGACATCTCGCCGGGACCATGGGGGCGGCGCTTGTGCCCGTGCTTGTCGCGGGCGGTATGGGGGCGGCAGAGCCGCCGGCCGCGCTGGTGTTGACGAAGCCCCCATGCGCGCCCGACGGCGCGTGGTTGCGGCGAGGCCCGCCATGAGGCCCCGTAATGGCCTGAGAAGGGAGCCGATAGCAGAAAGGCGGCGCCCCCGCGGCCGCCGCGTCCAGCAGCGCGTCCCGGCCGCTCTCCATCAACCACCACCGCAGCAGCTCCCTTGCCACGGTGAGTGCTGCCCGCATGTTTGCCTGCTCTCACGACGAGTGCCGCGCCGTCGCCGCGGCGTGGCTTCCTGCCCTTGCAGCGGCTTGTACCTGTCGTGGTGTGAGGGTGGATGACGCCTGGCCGTGCCGCCCGCGCCCCGCAGCATTGGACGGCGCCCGCGCCGCCTGGAGCGCGGGGTCGAGGTCTTCATGAGCAGGCGTCGTCGCCCGGGCCGGCCAGGCTGCCCAGCGGTCGGAGTCAGCTCTTGGGTCGCCGGACATCTTGCCCGTGGAGCGTCGTTAGGTCGATTGTTGAAGAAGAAGCTCCGGCGCACCCCTACCTGGTGCGCCAAATGTCGGATGTGGGGTTCCGGCAAACCCTTAAGGTTCGAACTCTGGGGTGCGCGCGAAGTCTTTCCCTCCTACCGATCCACGCCCTAGCTCGCTAAGATCTCGCAGACAAACTCGACAAACTCGCAACACAGAAAGACACGAGATTTATACTGGTTCGGGCCACCGTTGTGGTGTAATACCCTACTCCAATGTGTGGTGGCGGATTGCCTCTTTGGCTGATGATGAACAGTGCAAGGGGAAGAACAGCCTCCTGAGGTTGAGGTGTTCTTGTGTCTAGGGTAGGCTCTCGATCAGATCAGATCAGGCCGAGATCCCTTTCTACTGTGGTGGCTAGTTCTACATATATAGGCCCTGGTCCTCTCCCCAAATATTGAGCGGGAAGGGAGCCAACATCGGCGGGCAAATTTGAAGGCGGACAGCTAGTACAAGCTATCCTGACAAAAGTGGTCTTCGCCTGCGAAAGGCTCTGGTGGTGACGCCGTCTTGGGCTCCACGATGACCTCCGTCCTGCCGTCCTTTATGGTCTTGGTCTAGTTGCACCGATATGGCAACCTTTGCCTGATGCCTCGGTACTCCGCGCCTGCGCTGGCCTCCTTAGCCCAAAAGAGGAAACAAGGGCGATGCGCGTCCTGGCGCCCGCCTGGTGCCGATCGTCATGGCTCACATCACGAGAGCCTCGTGAGGTTTCCCCCGCCTTGATATCTCCGCTCCTCGTGAGCCCGCCTGGCTAGGCCACTCCTGAGGAGGTCTTGCTTCGCCCGCCTCGCGAGGTTTGGCCCCTTGCGAGGGTCTTGGATGCCTGGTTGATGAAGATGGGCCGGACGACCCGCTAACTTGGCCACGCCGTGGGCCGCAGGCAAGCAAGTATGGTGACCCCCGTTCCTAGAACGCCGACAACCTAAGCATGATACTAATGAGTCAATAAATTCTATCCATGTCTCCATTAATGAAAGCAAAGAGAGAACCACTAGGTTGAGAGCTAAGCAAGAATTCCTAGAAAAAGCTATTCCACCCGGTTTTTATCGTAATCATGATGAGGTTATTAAAAGAGCAATGCTACACGCACGGATATTTTTTAGGGGATCAACGGGGAGGGTTAGTTGGCACGTTTTAATTGGCTATAAAAAAGGTGAGGGGCCCACCCCCGTTGAAAATTAGGGGTGGAGAGGAGATTAGTTATATAGATCCCTCTAAAACTCCGTAAATTGCCCGTGTGTATAGTATTTTCATTATTAAAATGATTGGTGTATTACCTATTGTATCTTTGATTAGTAATATAAAACTTGATGAAAAAGGGCCTGGAGATGAGTCAACCACTGGTGCAGCGACCTGCTTTACAAACGGTTTTTACCCCCTTTCTGGGACGGAGTTTTAAACCGTCGCCTTGCCTGTGTGTGCGATACGGGGGTCCTTCCCACATATCCTAGAAACCGTAGGGGATAGGGAGTAGGAATGCATAATTTTGGCAGAACTAAGTGTATGCGATGCCCGCATCTATCCCAAACGCGACTCGTCACACAACTGTTTGTGATATATTGAATATCCCAAACGCTCCATCCTTGCTACTCGTGTGTGTTGGCATTACCATCGCACACGCTATTCTATGGTGCAATGTTTATGATGAGCGCCCCATCACAAACAGTTCATGATTGTAAAGCGTGTTTGATAAGGAGACTATCACATACATTCACTTCTCCCAAACTGTATGCGATATATAGATAAGAAGATAAGTTAATCATCATACGAGTGTCGAATAGGTTTATGAAATATCAGACTATTGTACTAGCGGACGGCAAAGAAGACTGCCGTCCGTGATCTATGCCTTTGCCGTCAGCCAGTAGTGTTCGTCTTCCTCGCCCACGAGCTCAAGCCTGAAGCCACCACATCGACCAGATCGACGCCATCTTCTTCCTCGGTCGTCGCCGCTATTCTTCATTGATCCATCGCCTCTGCAGCTCCTAAGCCACCAACGGGCCACCGTGTGCCTCCGTGGTGAGTTCCTCGTCACTTCCCCTCTTGCCATGCATTGATTCCATGCCTTGTGTTGCTGCTGCCATGGTCGCCGGAGATCAGTGCCGCCGCCGTGTTAACCGTCGCTGCTATTGTGCTCCTTTGGCCCAACCAAGCGCGCCACCCCACTCGTGGTGTCACGTAGAAGTTGCTCGTGCCCTTGGTGCGTCAGCTGCGTGCCCGTGGCTTCGATCTACATCAAGCCCAAGCCCCTGCATACATTGCTCGCGCCTCCACGTTTGCCCGCTTGTGCGTGGCCTCGCCTCTTCACCCGCGCCCGCAGGAACCGCTACCGCTGCTTCTGTTAAACTACTGCTGCCGCTTGACTCTGCTCCCCCGCCCCGTGCAAGCTCCATCACGGCCAGGCTGCGCCCTCCCGCGCCGCTGCCGCCGTTCGCTGACCGGCGCCCTCGCGCGTGCGCGTACGCCAGGGCCACGCCTACATACTGCTGCTGTTGCTTTCTGCTTGTCCGCCTCTGCTTCCGCTAACTGCTGCTGATGCCTTGCACTGCCGCTGCAAACTGTTGTTGCTGCTACTGCCGCCTACCGGTGTTGTCGCCGATGTCCGCCTGCTGCAATGCTACTCCTTCTACTTCCTACTCGCAAGCCGCTGCTGCTCCTCACTACTATTGCCGTCGACTGCTGCTCAATTGCCGCTGACCGCTGCTGATACTGAACATGGCAATGGCCATGGCTGAATGTGTTGTATTGTGGTCGGCTGGGCCACTGTCCAATACGGTAAGCCCTTGTTTAATTAGACTAGATTAGTTAGTGCTAATTTAGTTTAATATAGTAGAGAATAACACGTGAGCCACCTCTGTTTATTATCTCAAATTAATTGACTTAATAAAATAGAGTCCATGACAACTAGGCCCCCACTCCCACTGGCACTGTTCATGAGTTGACCAGTCAAATATTGACTGGGTCAACTCAGGCACTGACCCCACATGTCAGCCTCTTTGTGCCCTGCGCTGGGTACACTTATGAGTACCCATAGCCATTTTGCTATTTAATTCGAATTATAAAATAAATTCAGAAATTCATTTAAACTTTGAAAATTAATATAAAATAATCCGTAACTCGGATGAAAATACTTTGTAAATGAAAGTTGCTCAGAGCGATGAGACGAATCCGGATACGCAGCCTGTTCGTCCGCCACACATCCCTAGCATTGAGAACACGCAACTTTCCCCCTCCGGTTCACCTGTTCGAAAATGTGAAACACCGGGAATACTCTCCCGGTTGTTTCCCCCCTTCGCCGGTATCACCTCCTACCGCGTTAGGGCACTCCTATCACTGTTACTTGACATGTCATGCAGTGTTATGCATCTGTTTGTGTTGTATTATGTTTTCTTCCCCCTCTTCTCTCCGGTAGACTACGAGACTGACGCCGCTGCTCGTGCCCTGATCGACTACGTTGTTGACGACCCCTACTTGCCAGAGCAACCAGGCAAGCCCCCCCCCCCATGATCACCAGATATCTCCTATTCCTTCTCTCTGCTGCTTGCATTAGAGTAGTGTAGCATGTTACTGCTTTCGGTTAATCCTATTCTGCTGCATAGCCTGTCATTGTTGCTACAGTTGTTACCCTTACCTGCAATCCTAAATGCTTAGTATAGGATGCTAGTATTCCATCAGTGGCCCTACATTCTTGTCCGTCTGCCATGCTATACTACCGGGCCATGATCACTCGGGAGGTGATCACGGGTATATACTTACATACATATTATATGATACATGTGGTGACTAAAGTCGGGTCGGCTCGTAGAGTACCCGCAAGTGATTCTGATGTGGTGGCTGAAAGGACAAGTGGCTCCATCCAGGTAGAGGTGGGCCTGGGTTCCCAACGGCCCCCTACTGTTACTTTGTGGCGGAGCGACAGGGCAGGTTGAGACCACCTAGGTGAGAGGTCGGCCTGGCCCTGGTCGGCGTCCGCGGTTATTTCATAATAACATGCTTAACGACATCTTGGTATTTGATCTGAGTTGGGTCGTTGGCCTTATACACACTAACCACCATGTGGGACAAGATATAGGTGAGGGAGTCCTGGACTAAGGGGTCCTCAGGCGTCCGGCCTGTTATCCGTTGGGCCGGACTGAAGGGCCGTGAAGACATGAAGGCTGAAGACTATAACCGTGTCCGGATTGGACTCTACTTGGCATGGAAGGCAAGCTTGGCAACCGACTATGTAGATTACCTCTGATGTAACCGACTCCATGTAACCCTAGATCTCTCCAGTGTCTATATAAACCGGAGAGCGTAGTCCGGATGGACAGATACATATTACCATAGTCATACAGGCTAGACTTATAGGGTTTAGCCATTACGATCTCGTGGTAGATCAACTGTTGTAACACTCATATTCATCAAGATCAATCAAGCAGGAAGTAGGGTATTACCTCCATAGAGAGGGCCCGAACCTGGGTAAACATCGTGTCCCCCGTCTCCTGTTACCATCGATCCTAGACGCATAGTTCGGGACCCCCAACCCGAGATCCGCCGGTTTTGACACCGACATTGGTGCTTTCATTGAGAGTTCCACTGTGCCATCGACAAGAGGTTCGATGGCCCCTTCAATCGTCAATAGTGACGCCGTCCGAGGAGAAACCTTCCTCCCCGGGCAAATCTTCGTGTCCGGCGGCTTCGTACTGCGGGCCAACTCGCTTGGCCGTCTGGAGCAGATCAATAGCAATGCCCCCGGCCACCAGGTCAGTTTTGGAAGCTTGAACTACGTCGCAGATACCCGTGGAGACTTGATCTTCAATGGGTTTGAAACCGCAGCAATCGCTCCCCCTCGTCCCGATGAACATGACTTATATCTGTTATCGGATTACATCCAGGAGATGGATCTTGTTGCCGCAACGGTCTTAGAACCGAAGCAGATCGTGCCCTCCGAGGCCACAAAGTCCACGGCGTTGGAGCTGCACACGGACTCGACGTTGTGCAATGTTTGCGTCAATGGAACTCCGGACTCGTCTCCGGCTATAAGTTCCGGACCAGGTACGCCTGCGGACACCGAGCTGGATCGGTTATTGATTTTCGAATTTAGCGCCGCAGACATCTTCCAGCACTCACCTTTTGGTGACGTGCTAAACTCTTTAAAGAACTTGTCCTTGGAGGAGGACTCACAGCCGAACTATGTTCGGTTCGAGCTAGAGGCGAATGACGAGGAATTTTGCTTCCCACCCGCCACCCACTTCATAGCCACTGTCGATGACTTAACCGACGTGCTTGACTATGGCTCCAAAGACATCGACGGTATGGACGACGATGCCGACAAGGAGCAAGGCCAAGATCCGCCATTCAATGGACATTGGACGGCCACCTCTTCATACGACGTGTACATGGTTGATACACCTAAAGGATCTGGCGACGACAAAGAAGAGCCAGATGCGAACAAACCCTCTGAGATGCAGTCCAAGCGCCGGTAGCCCAAACTCCGTTCTAAGCCCCATCGCTCAAAAGACGGCAACACTGGCACCGGAGAAAATAGTACTCTAGGCGACGCCGAAAACAATAAAGACCCTGTGGGAGCTGCATCCGAACAGGAGGAACACAACAACGGGCAAGATAACCCTGACGAACAGGCCATAGAAGATGACTCGGAGGACGATAGTTACCGTCCACCCTCCGAGGAGGAGACAAGCCTCGGCAACGAAGACTTCATCGTGCCTGAGGATCCTCTGCAGCTGGAGTGCTTTAAGCTTCAGCTCATAGCCACTGCAAGGAGCCTGAAAAAGAAACAGCAGCAGCTTCAAGCTGAACAAGATCTGCTCGTCGACAGATGGACTGATGTCCTGACAGCCGAAGAAAACGGCCTCAAGCGCCCAGCCAAGAGCTACTCGAAACGCAGACTGCTACCTCAGTTCGATGAGGAGGCGCCAGAGCACATATCTCCCTCGCATAATGCGGAACGACCACCACGTGGTCGAGACAGGGCAGCCGACCGGCCACCCCGAGGTCGGGACAAAGCGGCAACTCAGGCCGAACAACAACCTGCCCCACCGCCCCGTAAAAATAGAGACGGAAGAGTTCGGGGTCACACGTACGACCTCCAGCAGATCCTGGACAGTAGAGCAGGCCATACAAGATCGATCTACGGATCGCGAGGACGTGCCTATTCGGACGAGACAAACCTAACCACGCCCGGGCCGAATGCCGCAGACGGACTCCATCAGAGCTACGCCGCGATGCGGCCCGATATAGAGGCGCCGCACACCCTCTCTTCTTCACAGATGAAGTACTGGATCATGAATTCCCCGAGGAGTTCAAGCCTGTCAATATCGAATCATATGACGGCACAACCTATCCTGTAGTATGGATCGAGGATTTTATTCTCCACATCCATATGGATCGAGGAGATGACCTCCACGCCATTAAGTACCTCCCACTAAAGCTCAAAGGGCCAACTTGGCACTGGCTTAACAGCCTGCCTGAACATTCTATCAGTAGCTGGGGGACTTGGAAGAAGCCTTCCTGGACAACTTCCAAGGTACATACGTCCGGCCACCAGACGCCGGTGACTTAAGCCACATAGTTCAACAACCTGGAAAATCAGCCAGGAAATTCTGGACTAGGTTCCTAACCAAAAAGAACCAGATCATTGACTATCCGGATGCTGAGGCCCTAGCAGCCTTCAAACATAGCATCCGTGACGAATGGCTAGCACGCCACCTCGGCCAAGAAAAGCCGAAGACTATGGCAGCCCTTACGGCACTCATGACCCGCTTTTGCACGGGTGAGGACAGCTAGCTGGCTCATAGCAAGAACATAACTAGCAATGCAGGCCCCTCCGAGGCCAAGAACAGCACCGGCAAGCTCCGGCGCAACAGACACAAATGCCGAAGCAATGGCGCTAACACCGATGACACTACAGTTCACGTCGGATTCAGTGGCTACAAGTCCGGCCAGCGAAAGAAGCCCCATAAAAGGAGCAGCGGAGGACCATCCAGCTTGGACCGCATACTCGATCGTCCTTGCCAGATACATAGCACCCCAGACAAACCGGCCAACCATACTAACAAAGATTGACGGGTCTATAAACAAGCCAGCAAAGATAAATAGCAGAAACAAGGAAGGGGAATCACAGAGTGAGGACGATGACGAGGAGCCCCAGCAGCTGAACACTGGGGGGCAAAAGAAATTTCCCCCTCAAGTCAAAGCGGTGAACATGATATACGCTACACACATCCCCAAAAGGGAGCGCAAGCGTGCACTTAGGGACTTCTATGCGTTAGAGCCAGTCGCCCCAAAATTCAATCCGTGGTCGTCATTCCCGATCACCTTTGACTGCCGAGATCATCCAACCAGCATCCGCCATGGCGGTTCAGCCGCACTGGTCCTCGACCCAATCATCGATGGATTTCACCTGACACGAGTCCTAATGGACGGTGGTAGCAGCCTCAACCTGCTCTATCAGGATACAGTACGTAAAATGAGCATCGACCCCTCACGAGTGAAGCCCACGAAGACTACCTTTAAGGGAGTCATACCAGGCGTAGAGGCCCGTTGTACGAGCTCAATAATGCTGGAGGTAGTATTCGGTTCCCCGGATAACTTCCGTAACGAAGAACTAATCTTCGATATCGTCCCATTTCGCAGCGGTTATCACGCCCTGCTCGGACGAACCGCATTCGCTAGATTCAACGCAGTGCCACAATACACTTATCTCAAGCTCAAGATGCCCGGTCCACGTGGCGTCATTACAGTAAATGGAAACACGGAATGCTCCCTCCGTACAGAGGAGCACACCGCCGCCCTAGCAGCAGAAGTACATAGCGGCCTTCTCAAGCACCATTATAATCCGGCTGTCGAGCCCCTGGACATCATTAAGAGGGTCCGTATCACACTGCAACAGGACTACTTGGCTCGTCACGAGCCGAATTAGCAATTTGGCATCCGTCCCAGCCCCGATGAGGCAATGGCATTAATACCGCACGTACATAATCTACGCACTCAAAACCCCATGGGTATTAACGGAGGCATATCTCGTTCGCGATCCACAAGTACGGCTTGACTGACCCCGGGATTCGCACGCATTTACTTTTTCTTTTTTACGGGTTTTCTTCTCTTTTCGAGGTCTATACGGACAACCCGCTTGCAGAACACACCAAGGAGGCAAGGAGCTCTGGCTTACAAGGGAATCCCCAGGTGGTCTCTACTAAACGATTGCCATACTTGCTTTTCATACCCACACGTAGCTCGCCCTTGGTTGCGGCATGTTAAATAGCCTTACCTGCTTATCGCATTACTTGTACAAAGTACGCCTCGGCGTACTAGTTACATCACAATGGTGAATACATGGTAGTGTCAGCTTATTATTTCACTTTCCCATTTCCTCACCTCGGTATTAATTACTCATTGCACACGTGCACCATGGTACGCATTACTACGCCAGGGGCTACATTACACCCAACACTACGGCAATAAAAAGTCCGAACACTTTTATAGTATAGTTCGGCACCCCGAACTTATAGCATTATATGCATCGGCTCCGAATCATGTCTTTGGTCAATAGTTGGGTTGCCCGGCTCCTGTGCTTACTAGCTTACGTTCCGCTATATCGGCTAGGGTAGTAAAGGGAGAACTACTGCGATTGTGTCCCGGTTCTTCCGGACGAGCACCTCAGTAGAGAAAGCCGAAAACTGACTGTCATGATGCGGCAAGAGCCGGTCAGCTGTTCGAGAGGTTCCAAATCGTTAGAGATTTTTTCCGCTTCTTGCAAAGAATCGGTTCCTCCGATTAGGCGTATAGCACCCCTAGTTTGGTCTTCCGAATACCAGGGACTTCGCCAACTTAATTAATTGTCAAACTCCTATGGCTAAGTGAGGGCAGTAAAGGCCGCACAGTCTGATTGCCTTGTTCGTTGCGCTAAACACCTCCTTTAAGGACCAGAATGTGGAGTAAAGAGTGTTTAGATTTATCCCGAACACCCCCGTACTATCTACGTGGGGGCAGAAGCCGACGACTGGTCAACCCTCAGATTTAATAAACGGCCGCACAGGAGGTCAAATTTAAATCATAAGCATTATACTACATAACATCATTGCTCCATATTACAGGGCAAGGTAATACACATGTTCTCATGGGAATATGATATCCTTCGAACATTGCTCCGCCACAAGGCAGGACCCCTCCAGGACACCATCAAAATAGAGCTCGGGCCGACGATGCTCCTTGCCCTCCGGCAGCCCCTCGGTCATTAGCTTCTTGGCATCCAGATTTGCCCAATGTGTCTTAACGCGGGCAAAGGCCATACGCGCACCTTCAATACAGACCGACCGCTTCACGGCTTCAAGCCGCGGACAGGCACTCACAAGCCGCTGCACAAGTCCGAAGTAGCTGCTAGGTATAGGATCGGCAGGCCACAGCCGGACTATCAGGTCCTTCATGGCTAGCTCTGCCAACCTATGCAGCTCGACCAACTGCTTTAGCTGGTCACTGAAGGGCACTGGATGTTCGGATCCCAGATATTGGGACCAGAATAGCTTCTCCGTAGACATCCCTTCTTTGGCTCTATAATGCTCACCATCATCTGATACACTGTGCGGCAGATCTGCAAACGCCCGTGGAAAATCCAAATTTAGGATAAGTACAAGGAACGTTCCTTCTACATACTTGCTATGCATGATGAAAGACTTACCCGCTGTAATCTTCTTGGCCGCCTGAATTTCCTGGAGGGCGCTCTGGGCTTCGGCTCGTGCATCCTGCGTGCTCTGGCGGGCCTTTGCCAATTCAGACGCTTGCGCCTTACAATCGCGCTCCAAGGACTCAAATCTCACTACCGCGCCCTGGAGCTGTTGCTACGCCTCGCCAACCCGGGCCTCGTGCTTCTCGCGCGAGGCGCGTTCCTTGGCCGCTTTGTCCTTGGCCTCGGCTAGCGCCTTCTTAAGGGCTGCCACCTCGGTCGTGGCCCCTAATAAAGTTTATGACACTTTAGTCCGGTCGGACCATTCATTTTTTCGAAATGCACCCACAGGTTACTGCATACCTTGGCTATCCTCCAGCTGCTTCTTCATGAGGCCGAGCTCCTCCTCAGCCCGCTCCAGTTTCTGCTTCAGTCCGGAGACCTCCACAGCATGAGCAGTGGCAGCCTGCAGCGATACCTGCTTATTGACATAGACAACTCATGTTAGACTCCTGCGATATTTATTCTTGATCCTTTGTTCGGCTTTTCCTCCCGAACACCAAACAGAGCATCAGGGGCTACTGTCTATGCTGCAATATTTTTCCTACAATCGTATTACTGACCTCAAAGCCCGTTAGAAGGCTAGTGCAGGCTTTGGTCAGTCCGCTTTTGATGAACTGAACCTTCTCTATTACCGTGTCCATAAGGACACGATGTTCATCCACGATAGAGGCGCCTCGTAGCGCCTCCAGCAGATTATCCCGTGCCTCTGGTTGGACAAAGGTCACTGGTGGAACAGGCACATTCCCTCCTTGTGGGGAATGCCATTCACCGGACCCCGGAGCCGTGTAGATCTCCGGAATAGTATCCGGCTGAGGTCCGAAGGGAACTCGGGCCCCGTCACCAGTCCCCGTGGGGACTTTTTTTCCCGTATGTCCGGCGGCCGAGGAGTCATCCTGGGGCGTCACCCCGATGATCTCCGGAATCTCCCCCCGGCATGGGAAAGTCTTTTTGGACACCACCTCATCACCCTTGGGTGAGACGGAATGAGCAGGTGGCGGAGACATGCTAGCCATCTCCTTCGAATCCAGCGAATCCTCTGTCGAGGATCGAGGGGAGCCATCGCGTGCCGGACTGCAGTGACAAAGTTTACAATATGTCAATATTACAAACCAGGAAGGTGTCAGGACCCCGATTCCAAGTCACACCGATCTAGCCTGTAACACCTCATATAACATTGCGGCCTCACGCACGGTACTCCCTCGGGTGTCGCCTTACCATGGCCCGGGACCGTTTGCGCCTTTTGGCTCACGTATATGATAATGTCGCTAGCATCCATATGATAGAGAACCCGGGCCGACATGGCTAGTCGTGAACCCAAAGCGGCACTAACGTATGGGGACAGGCATACATGAATCAACATCGAACGTGTCGGTCAGCAGCGTGTGAATCCGGGCTGTAGCACTGGGCTAACAGGACTCCGGGAACCCGGGCTGTAGCAGGCTAGGCAGGACTCCGGATGTCACCGCGTGACATTTCCCGGAAGGGACAGACACAGGAACGATATGACTCACATGCCGGCCAGTCAAGTGTCCAGAGCAGTAGTGCTGGGCTAGCAGGACTCCGGTGAACCGGGCTGTAGCGGACTACTATGGCTCAAGGAGGCACTAGACTACATTTCCCCATAAGAGAGGCTGCTAAAGATAAACAACTAGATTGTCGGATCCCACACATACCAAGCATTTCAAACATACACACAATATGCTCGATATGTGCAAATACAACATGGCATCACAACAAAACTCTACAACTCAAGTACTTTATTTAAAGGGCTCCGGAGAGCCTTACATAACTTGTTCATACAGATAGGGGTCACATGACCCGACACTCAAGTCATACAATCATACAAGCACATGCGGAAGCAAACTGTCTGGGTACAGACACTAGAAAGAAAGAAGGCTTGACGAAGCCTGTCTATCTACATAGGCCCTTCACAAGCCTAGATCACCACCTGGGTGGCGCGTCACTCGTCGTCGTCGAGTTCTACGTAGAACCCGTCAGAAGGGGCGGTGTTGTCGTCTGAAAACAGTAATTAAGCAACATGAGTACAAAGGTACTCAGCAAGTCTTACAACAGATCCTACTATACATGCTCATTCTCAAGAAGGTAGTGGGGTTATTGCAGCAAGCCAGCTTTGACTCTTGGCTAAGCTATCCTACGATACACCACTTGTGAAATAGTTTTCGCACACGAGTCCACTAATCACCATCTCAATACTCCACCGTGGATCCTCCCTCGTCATCCAACGAGAGGGCCATCCGCGGTACTCACACTTATCTTGAGGCTTTTAGTAGTATCCATTTACTTGTCTATGAACTGCATAAGCGACCAAGTAGTCCTTTACCGCGGACGCGGCTATTCGAATAGTTTCATACCCTGCAGGGGTGTACTTCGTCACACACGCTCTCACCACTTATCGTCGCTACACGACGTGTACTCGGCAACCTTCAAGCGGAAGCCCAACGTGGGTGTCGGCCACAGCCTACCTAAACACTCGAGTCTCTAGTCCAGGTTTATCGCCTATTTAGGTTCCATCCGCAGGGAGTCCGGCCGAGGTTTCCACATACGGCCCCAAACGATGTGTGCAGGGTTCCCGGACACCAAACGGGCGACTCGGTACACCGTGCCACGAGCCTACCGCATCACAGCCCACCCCTTGGTCAGCGCTGTCCACGGCCTCCAGCTTACTACAAACACCAGAAACTACGTGCAACTCCTGGACAGAGGACAAGGGTGAATAAGAAGCCGAGGGGGTCCATTGGTTTCGGGCCCAATGTGTGGTAGTAGCTGAATCTTAAATCACGCATACAGATCTCAGTTCTTAGGGACGGTCTCAATGAAACAACCCACCATGTACTCCTACATGGCCTCCCATCGATACCTTTACCAAATCGTATTCAACACTTCACTCTCTTTACCGACACACACACTTTCACTCTAGTTCATCACCCTGATGAGCCAGACCTGACACAACTCTAAGCATAGCAAGCATAGCATTGTAGGAACACAACATGGCTCAATCAACTCCTACACATGCTAGTGGGTTTCATCTAGTTACTGTGGCAATGACAGGTCATGCAAAGGAAAGTGGGTTCAACTACCGCAACACACAGCAGTTTGAATCGCGTTGTCTTAATGCAGTAAACGAGAGCAGAAGCGAGAAGATGGGTTTGTATCGAAATGATCAATGGGTTGCTTGCCTGACGGAGTGGTGGTGGGATACTGCCCTTCAGTTGGATACTCGTGAATATCCTCGGAGGCAGGACCTACCACGATGAGCATACCGAAGCACAATCAACACCAAGCAAGTGCAACAATATGATGCATGCATGAGACATGGCAAGATGGATGTATTGGGCTAATGCAACTAAGACCAGATGGGTTTGGACTAATTTGAATCAAAGATTCAAATTCCAAGTTCATAAATGGCCCATATTAATGCTTTATCTTGTTCTGTATAAAACAGTAGGTTAACTTGCTTAATCATGCATGAAACCAGTACAGATGGATAGAATGGATTTTTCTGATCATTTTTCATATATAAATCTTTTCATTCTGAGCTATAGATTATTTTCTATGATTTTTTGAAGTTTGTGATAATTTCTGGAATTTCCAATATAAGAATAATTCCAGTAAAAGCTTTACTGCGTCAGCCTGACGTCAGTGTGACGTCAGCAGGTCAACGGGGTCGTCCAGGTCAAACCTGACGTGTGGGTCCCCTGTGTCAGTGACACTGTTAGGTAATTAGTTAATTAGGATTAGTTTTAACTCTAACTCAGATTAGTTAGCAGGCGGGCCCCACTCGTCAGTGACCCTGGGGGGTTGACCTGTGGTCAAACCACGTTGACTCGCCGGCGTTTAGCCGCCGGCGACGTCCAGACGCGGCGGTGGAGTGCGGGATCCCCCTCCGGCGACCAAAAGGACGGCGGAGAGTACCTACGTGTAGCTGGGGGCGAACCGCGTCGACTGGTGGTGGTAGTGGAGCTCGGGGTCGCCGGAATCGACGCCGGCGACGAGCCGTGCGGCTGCCGGGTACGGGCGTAGTCGGAACCGTAGCTAGAGAGCGCGGCGAGGGAACGGCGAGGGTGCTACGGGTTCCTGGCGTTGCGGTGAGGCTAATGGCTACGGTGGTGTGGCCGTTGGATGGCCGGAGCCTCGTCGGCGACGAGCTCGTGCGGCGGCGCGTTCGGGTGAGCTTCGTGCGGTGGCTACAGCGCTCGAGAGAGAGAGAGGAGAGGATGGGAAGGTGGCCATGCTCACGGCGGTTGCGACGGAGCAGACGGCGAGGTCGGAGACGAGCTGTAGCAGTGGCGACGGCGGAGGGGATCTCCGACGGTGAGCGGCGAAGGCGAGGTCGGTGACGGAGCTTCGGGGCAAACGAGCGCTCGGGGCTCGGCTTGCTCGAAGGAGTGGGCGACGGCGGTGCTGTAGGACACGGTAGTACGGCGCAAGGTCGACGGTGGCCGCGGTTACTCCGGTGAGGTGGCTGCGGCGGCGTCGGCCATGGTGGGGAGAAGGCGAGGGAGAGGCGATGGGGGAGAATGGCAATGTCCAGGGGCTCGGGGCGCGTCGAGAGAGGTCGGCCAGCTCATCCGCGGCGAGGGCGGCAAGCTGCTGGCGCCGTGGCGAGCTCACGCTCGCCGGCGTCAGCTCTCTGCCTGCTCTGGCGAGAGCAGGCAGCTGACTGGCGCGGGCCAGCACAGTGCTGGGCCGCCAGGTGGGCTGCCAGGTAAGTTTTCTGCCTTCTATTCTTTTCTCTTTTTTATTTATTTCTGTACTGTGTTTTGAAATAGTAAAAATACTATTTCATTTGGAAAAATCCTGGAAATATTCTGAGGCACCTTTGAGATTATTCCCAACAGCCTAAAAATACCTTCAAGATTATTTGGGCATTTGAAAATATTTATAGCATTTAAAATGCCCAAATGCAAATACTTATGGCTTGTGCAAAAATCCAAGATGGCCTCCAAAAATATGAAACCATTTTTGGCAGAGGTTTTAACCAAGACCAAAGGTGGTGAACATTTATGGAGGGCATTTCAGGTTCATTGGAAAAAATTTAGTAAACCCTAGTTGTTCCAGGGGGGTGCTGGGGGTTTCTGGCATCCCCATTTCAGGTTTCTGTGAAATGTAGCCATGATGCAACACTCTAATGCATGAACTAACTAGGATGTGACAGAAGGCCAGACGTTTGCGGATTCTGGTACTTACGAAGCGGCCCGAGGCTTGGTCCGGTGAGGTCACTCCGGACTGCTGTCACCATCCCACGCGGAGTTATCCGCGAGGGAGCCTTTAACCCTCTTAGGCGCTTTCGCTTCTGGACTCGTGGGGGCCGCTCTTCTTCCCCACCGGGGAGTCATCTTCTTCCTCCTCTTCGTCATCGTTGGTGGACGAAGAAGAAGTCTCGTCTTCGGACGTCACGTCCGGAGCGCCTTTTCGGCGAGGGCCCCTCTTGGCCCCTTTGGCCGTTTTCTGGGCCTTCTTCTCTGGCACCTCATAAGGTGCGGGAAAAAGCATTTTCGTCAGTAATGCGAATTCTTGGTCTTCGGGCAGCGGAGCTGGACAGTTAATTCCCTCTGCTACCTCGATCCAGGCCTGAAAACATGGATGGGAAGGCTTAGGCTTTACCTCAAAATATGCCAGTAAAAGGTATGCCTTGAAAACATGAAATAACTTACCAAATTGGCTTGGCGCTTTAAGCTAAGCCCACGATCCTCGGTCATAGGCGGCGGCGTCTCGCCGGCCTTGAAAAGCACTCTCCAGATGTCTTCGTGCGTCGTGTCGAAGAGCTCTTGCAGCGTCTGGTGCTTGGCCGGATCATACTCCCACAGATAGCAAGTCCGGCGTTGGCACGGAACGACCCGACGAATGAGCATGACCTGGACCACGTTGACAAGCTTTATTTTCCTATCTATCATGTTCTGGATGCACGTCTGGAGCCCATTCAGCTCGTCCGAAGGACTCCAGGTTAGGCCCCTCTCTTGCCAGGAGGTGAGCCGCATCGGGATTCCGGATCAGAATTCGGGGGCCGCCGCCCAGTTGGCGTCGTGCAGCTCGGTGATGTAGAACCACCCTGATTGCCACCCCTTCACCATCTCTGCGAATGAGCCTTCGGGCCAGGTGACGTTGGGCATCTTGCCCACCATAGCGCCTCCGCACTCTGCTTGTTGACCGCTCACTACTTTCGGCCTCACATTGAAGGTCTTCAGCCACAGGCCAAAGTGAGGTGGGATGCGGAGAAAAGCCTCGCAAACGACGCTAAATGCCGAAATGTTGAGGATGAAGTTGGGGGCTAGGTCATGAAAATCCAGCCCATAGTAAAACATCAGTCCACGGATGAATGGATGGAGAGGGAATCCCAGTCCGCGGATAAAATGTGTGAGAAACGCAACCCTCTCATGGGGCTCTGGAGTAGGGACAATCTGCCCCTTGGCCGGGAGTCGGTGAACGATCTCCTTGGCTAGGTATCCGGCCTCCCGGAGCTCCTTGAGTCCTTCTTAATGGAGGAGGCCATCCACTTGCCTCCAGCTCTGGATCCGAACATGTTTGGATTGCTTTCTTGGACGAAGAAAAGCTAAAGCTTGGGCGCCGGAGCTCAAGGACGGAAGGGCTGAGGGAAAGAAAGGGCGTGGGTGAGAAAAGGGAATCCTAACCCCCTTTATAGAGGTCGCGAATATCAAACGCCTCCCCACTCACCTGTTCCCAAGGGCCGTGCATATGGCACGGTTGGGTTACCCACGCCCGCATTGATGAGGCTCCCGCAATAAGGGGACACGATCTCTGCTTTGGCAGGACGTGCCAATTACAACCGCGTCTCGAAACGTGGGATGGTAGATGAAAAACGGTTCAAAATTATGACCGGACAGACGTGATGTCGTGTTTTAAAAAAGCTGTCAACAGATTAGATTGGTGCAAATATTATATTCTCTCTGCGGTTGTGTGTGGTATGCGGTACAGGCCTGGATACAATCATCGCATCCGAAGACTATCGTGGAGTTTGAAAAAAGGGAACCCGCCTTGCAATGCCGAAGACAATCTGCGCGCCGGACTCCTCGTCATTGAAGCCAGGTTCAGGGGCTACTGAGGGAGTCCCGGAATAAGGTGTCCTCGGGCGTCCGGCTTGTTATCCGTTGGGCCGGACTGAAGGGCCATGAAGACATGAAGGCCGAAGACTATAGCCCTATCTGGATTGGACTCTACTTGGCGTGGAAGGCAAGCTTGGCAACCGAATATGTAGATTCCCTCTGATGTAACTGACTCCATGTAACCCTAGATCTCTCCGGTGTCTATATAAACCGGAGAGCGTAGTCCGGATGGACAGATACATATTACCATAGTCATACAGGCTAGACTTCTAGGGTTTAGCCATTACGATCTCGTGGTAGATCAACGCTTGTAACACTCATATTCATCAAGATCAATCAGGCAGGAAGTAGGGTATTACCTCCATGGAGAGGGCCCGAACCTGGGTAAACATCGTGTCCCCCGTCTCCTATTACCATCGATCCTAGACGCACAGTTCGGGACCCCCTACCCGAGATCCGCCGATTTTGACACCGACAATAGGCAACCTGCGTCGTGGTATCAGCCAAAGCACTTCTTGACGTCAGCTACTGAGCGGCGCGCGCCGCATTGGACCGTAAGCCCATGCTTGTATTAAGGGGGCTAGGTCTGCTTCCGGCCGCGTACGCAACGTGCAGGTGTGCAATGGGCGATTGGCCCAGACCCCTGTTCTTAGGATTTAGACCAACGTGCTGACCTCTCTGCTGAGCCTAGGTAGGGCTGCGACGTGTTGATCTCCCGAGGCCAGACATGACCCAGGAAAGTGTGCCCAGCCAGAGGGATCGAGCGTGTCGGTTAATGTGGTGTACCCCTGCAGGGAAGATGATCTATTCGAATAGTCGTGTCCACGGTAACAGGCGACCCGGAGTTGTAACTTGACCTTATGGCAACTAGAACCGGATACTTAATAAAACACACCCTTCCAAGTGCCATATATAACCCGGTGATCGCTCTCACACAGGGCGACGAGGGGAGGATCGCCGGGTAGGATTATGCTATGCGATGCTACTTTTTGAACTTACCATTTACTCTCTTCTACATGCTGGAAGATGGAGGCTGCCAGAAGCGTAGTCTTCGACAGGACTAGCTACCCCCCTCTTATTCTGGCATTCTGCCGTTCAGTCCACCGATATTGCCCCTTTACACAGATACCCATGCATATGTAGTGTAGATCCTTGCTTGCGAGTACTTTGGATGAGTACTCACGGTTGCTTTTCTCCCTCTGTTCCCCCTTTCCTTTCCTCTCGGTTATCGCAACCAGATGCTGGAGCCCATGAGCCAGACGCCACCGTCGACAACGACTCCTACTACACTGGGGGTGCCTACTACTACCTGTAGGCCATTGATGACGACCAGGAGTAGTTTAGGAGGATCCCAGGCAGGAGGCCTGTGCCTCTTTCGATCTGTATCCTAGTTTGTGCCAGCCTTCTTAAGGCAATCTTCTTTAACTTATGTCTGTACTCAGATATTGTTGCTTTCGCTGACTCGTCTATGATCGAGCACTTGTATTCGAGCCCTCGAGGCCCCTGGCTTGTATTATGATGCTTGTATGACCTATTTTACTTTGAGAGTTGTGTTGTGATATCTTCCCGTGAGTCCCTGATCTTGATCGTACACATTTGCGTGTATGATTAGTGTACGATTGAATCGGGGGCGTCACAATATCAATATCATCACAAGAAAAACAAATGCCAATAACCATGGGCTTGTCATCTATGCCATATGTGCAAATTGGGTTCATTTTAATGGCATATGCATAGTCACTACAATGAGATTGCAAATATGACATATGATGGATCTCATGCATAGCATATGACAAGTCAAGCGGGTTGTCAAACATGATGTGACCTAAAGAATGATCACAAGAAATCCTATGTAACATGGCATCACAACTAATAGAATCCACATGAGAATCATCATACTCATCATAAATGGGCAATAAATCATCACATAGGGAAGTCGTGCTAGCATGAAGCATGGTAATAGGTTGATCAACATCATGCAAGCAATCAATGTCAAGAATGTCCACTAGTGGGACTAGAGAATTATCGTCACCTATGTTACCTTGTTCATTCCACTCAAGTGGTGTAGGTGATGTGGGAAAGACCAAATGGCTGTCATCTTCATCTTGATGGAACCATGTAGGGGTGCATCATATTCCACCATGGCCATCATCTTGTCCAAAGGAAGGACGTAGTCGTCACGAATCGGCGCATCGTCATATATGGGACCTAGCACCAAATGAGAAGACACAATAGAGGTAGAGGTCAAATTGTTAGAAATGCAAATGGCCTCACGAGACCTATCAACTATCTCACTCTCTCTATGTGGTGGTTCACTCACTCCCTCAATGTAGGTGCACTCAATCTCACGTATGGTGGAGTCACTCATCTCACTCAAGTGGTGGGGGTTGTGGCTCTCCTCACATGGGAATTTGGGCAACTCGTCATATATGGGGCTAGTGGTGAACTCACTCTGATTCTCAATATGGTGGCCAAAGTCACTCAAGTCATCATACGTCACCGTGGTCGAAGAGAAAATCCCATGCTCAACCGTCTCGTCGCCGTCGCCGTGGATGAAGGCTGAAGATGGCACATCATCACGCTCCGTCATAAACGCAGGGAAAATCCCATGCTCGATCATCTCGTCATCGTCGCCGTGGATGAAGGCCGAAGATGGCACATCATCGCTATCGCCTCGAAAGATGGAAGCATCATCCTTGCTCACCACCTTGTTGCTCGCCTCCAAAGCTTTGTCCTTGAGGGTCTCCGTAGTCGTACTCGTCGCTGCATCGTCTTGAAAAAAGAGTCGAAGTAGACTCGGCATCATCAATGCCACAAAGAGGGATGACGGTGAGGTCGAACTTGGGAGCATCGTCTTGGAGCTCGTCGGGCATGTACATCATCGTGGTACTAGCCTCATGCCCGTTCTCATGGAGCTTGGTCATCGTGAAGTGAGCTTGGGGTGGAGAAGCCTTGGCCTTCTTGAGTTCTTGTTCCGCCTTGAGAGCACCAATGTAGTAGTCATCGAGGGACTTGTAGTTCTCGAGGAAGATAGTCTTGGAGATGTCGTTATGCAATCCCATCATGAAGTGGAACTTCATCGAAATGGGGTCGTCCACGCCGGCTCGTCGCAAGGTATTCTTCATCTCCTTGAAGTACGCGTCGATGGCCTTGGATCCTTGGATGGTGTTCTCCAATTGTCGTAGAAGTTGTTCCGTGTAGGTTGGAGGCACGAACTCTCGCCACATAGCTCTCTTCGTCTTGGGACAACTCATGCCGTAGCTCTCCGAAGGTGTGTGAAGCCACCCTGTGTACGCGTAATCGTGGAAGTTCCTTGTGGCACACTTCACTTGATCTTCGGGACGAACTTGATGTAGCTTGAGGTGGTCGTCCATCAAGCGCTCTCACTCGAGATACTCCTTGGGTTCTTTAGTCCCATAGAAAGGAATCTCGTGGTCGGTGTCGAGGTCGTAGTAGCTCATGGAAGTCAAGGACTTGAGCTTGGGGAGCTTCTCTTGAGCGTAGTCTTGGGGTGCTTGCTGGCGAAGATGCCGTATGTCCGTAGGCGAAGATGCCTTGAAGTCGCTTGGCGAAGATGCCAAGGGAGATGGTGAAGTATTTGAGCGGTTGTTGGTGTTGAGCTCTTGACCTTCACGTTCTTGTTGGTGATGGTGTCGATGCCGATGTGATATTGCCGGAGATGGTACCTCGGAAGCATGTGCTCTTGAGCGTCTTCTCAAAGATGAGGAAGATCGCTTGTAGGACTCGATGAGGGCTGATACATCTCCAACGTATCTATAATTTTTATTGTTCCATGATGTTTTATTATCAATCTTGTATGTTATATAATCATTTTATAGTCATTTTCTTGGTACTAACCTCTTGACATAGTGCCAAGTGCGAGTTGCTATTTTTCCATGTTTTTACATCGCAGGAAATGAATATCAAACGGAGTCCAAATGCCATGAAACTCCACTATGATTTTTTATGGGCCAGAAGAAAGGCAATGGGCCCTGGTTGCACCTGGGGGCTGCCCCGAGGGGGGCATACCCCACCAGGGCGCGCCAGGAGGCCCAGGCGCGCCCTGGTGGGTTGTGCCCACCTCGGGTGCCGCCCGGACGGCCTCTTTTCTCTATAAATGCCACAATATTCCAGAAACCCTAGAACAGGCATTGAAATATTCATCCAGCCGTAGCAGAGTCCAGAACCACCAGATCCAATCAAGACACCATCACGGAGGGGTTCACCACTTCCATTGGTGCCTCTCCGATGATGCGTGAGTAGTTCTTTGTAAACCTTCGGGTCCGTAGTTAGTAGCTAGATGACTTTCTCTCTCTCTCGCTGAATTCTCAATACAATGGTCTCTTGGAGATCCATATGATGTAACTCTTTTGCGATGTGTTTCTTGGGATCTGATGAACTTTGAGTTTATGATGAGTCATATCATTTTATATCCATGGAAGTTATTTGAGTTTTTTTGATCTCTTATATGCATGATCTCTTATAGCCTCATATTTCTTCTCCGATATTTGGATTTTGTTTGGCCAACTTGATCTATTTATCTTGCAATGGGAAGAGGTGCCCGGTAGTGGGTTCAATCTTACGGTGGTCGATCCCAATGATAGAAGGGGAAACGACACGTACATATCGTTGCTACTAAGGATAAAAAGACGAGATCTATATCTACCGCCATATAGATAAAAGGATCTTGTCAACATCATGTCATCGTTCTTATTGCATTACTCCATTTTTCCATGAACTTAATACACTGGATGCATGCTGGATAGTGGTCGATGTGTAGAGTAATAGTAGTAGATGCAGGTAGGAGTCGGTCTACTAATCTTGGACGGGATGCCTATGTAATGATCATTGCCTGGATATCGTCATGAGTATTTGAAGTTCTATCAATTGCCCAACAGTAATTTGTTTACCCACTGTTTGCTATTTTTCTCGAGAGAAGCCACTAGTGAAACCTACGGCCCCCGGGTCTTCTTTCTCATATATTTGCCTTGCGATCTACTTTTCCTTTGCATTTTTATTCAGATCTATTAAACCAAAAAATACAAAAATACCTTGCTGCACTTTATTTATTTGCGATCTATTATTTCAATCTATTACAATTTATCTCACGTCCGCTTGCCAATTTCTGGCGCCGTTACCCGAAAGGGATTGACAAACCCTTTAACACGTCGGGTTGCGAGGTGTTGTTATTTGTGTGAAGGTGTTGTTCATGTTGTGTTGCTTGGTTCTCCTACTGGTTCAATACCTTGGTTTCATAACTGAGGGAAATACTCTACCGTCGCTGTGCTACATCATCCCTCCCTCTCTGGGGAAATACCGACGTAGTTCTAGCTACCATCAAGGAGAATTTCTGGCGCCGTTGCCGGGGAGGATCTTCAACATAACCAGGTTCCTAATCACAAATCTCATCCCCTTGCCATTTACATTATTTTCCATTTGCCTCTCGTTTTCCTCTCCCCCACTTCACAAAAAAAATTCGTTTTATTCGCCTCTCTTTTTTCGTTTGTTGTTTTCTTGCCGGATCTGTTTTTGAGTGCAATCTTGTTGTGGTCATCATGACTCAAGAGAACACCAAGTTATGTGATTTCTCAAATACCAACAAAAATGATTTTATTGGCACTCCTCTTGCTCCTCCCGCCACTAGTGCGGAGACTTGTGATATTAATACTACTTTGCTGAATCTTGTTATGAAAGACCAATTTTCTGGCTCCTAATGAGGATGCCGCGTCCCATCTTAATACCTTCATGGAATTATGTGATATGCGAAAGAAGAAAGATGTGGACAATGATGTGGTCAAGATGAAATTATTTCCATTCTCTTTGCGTGATTTTGCAAAAAATTGGTTCTCTTCTTTGCCTCGCAATAGTATCGATTCTTGAAATAAGTGCAAAGATGCTTTTATCACTAAGTATTTTCCTAATGCAAAAATTATTTTCCTTAGAACCCAGATCATGAATTTCGAGCAACTTGAACATGAGCATGTTGCACAATCTTGGGAAAGGATGAAAATGATGCTCAGGAATTGCCCAACTCATGGGTTAAATATTTGGATGATCATACAAAACTTTTATGCTGGATTGAATTTTGTTTCTCGTAATCTTTTAGATTTTGCCGCGGGTGGTACTTTTATAGAAATAACTTTGGGTGAAGCCACCAAATTGCTTGATAATATCATGGCAAATTATTCACAATGGCATACCGAAAGAGCTCCTACTAGTAAAAAGGTTAATTCGGTTGAAGAAATTTCTTCTTTGAGTGAAAAAAGTTGATGCTCTTATGAAATTGATTGCTAGTAAAAGTGCTCCTATTGATTTAAATGATAGGGATAATTATATTTATGCCCCTAGTTGTGTCCCACTCGTCTGTTTTACCCCTAATTCCCAAAAGTCACCGGTTCTGTCCGAGTCACTTTGCTCCTCTTATGCTTTTGCCCTTTGACCGTTTGACCCTCAGTTTGAAAACTTCATAACTAATTCATAGTGAATCAGAAAAATGCAAATAAGATACCAAAATGTTCAGAAAAACATCACCTATATGTCAGTGTCATTTGCATTCATGAAAAAAGTGTTCGAAAGTGCACATCCGAGTTTTAGCTCTTTTGATACCACCATGAATAGTGAACTCAAAAAAAAATTCAAAAAAAAATATGGTGGCGAAGAACAACAAATGTTCTAAGTGCTTGCCAAGTTTCATTAGGGAACGACATTCGTGGAAGTCGTGGCAAAAAAATAATCTATTTTGGAGTGCTGATTGTTTTTTTGCCACGGCACCCACGAATGTTATTCCCTGATGAAACTTGGCAGGCACTTAAAACATTTGTCATTCTTTGCCACTATTTGTTTGTCAATTTTTTGAACTTTTTTAGATTTTACTATTCATGGTGGTAGCATAAGAGCTAAAACTCGGATGGGCACTTTCCAACACTTTTTTCATGAATGCAAATGACACTGACATATAGGTGATGTTTTTTGAACATTTCGGTATCTTATTTGCATTTTTCTGATTTAGTATGAATTAGTTATGAAGTTTTCAAACTGATGGTCAAACGGTCAAAGGGCAAAAGCATAATAGGAGCAAAGTGACTTGGACAGAACCAGTGACTTTTGGGAATTAGGGGTAAAACAGATGAGTGGGACACAACTAGGGGCATAAATCTAATTATCCCTTAATGATATGCCTTTGTCTACTTTGATTGAGCAAAACAGTGATGCCATTGATGTGAATTTTATCTCTAGAAATAATTTCAACAACAATGCTTATAGAGGTAATTCTAATCCTAGGGCTTTTCCTAGTAATTACTCTAATAATTATGGTAATTCCTATGGAAATAAATCTTACAATAACAATAGCAACACCTCTGATCTTGAGAATAATATTAAAGAATTTATCAATACACAAAAGGTTTTCAACACTTCCATAGAAGAAAAATTGAATAAAGTTGATGATTTGTCTAGAAGTGTTGATAGAATTGCTCATGATGTGGAAAATCTCAAGATGAAATTTTTTGTGCCTAAAGTAGATGAATCAATTAAGTCTCTTTATGTTTCTATGTATGAAAGTAAGAAAAGAACTGCTATGCTTAGAGCTAAAAGAGATTTTTTAGAAAAAGTTTTCTAGTGATTATTCTTGCAAAAGTGATGAAGATCTTAAAATGATTGGTGTTTCTTCTATTGATTCCTTGTTTAGTAAAGTTAAGAATGATGAAAAAGGGACTGGAGAAGAGTCAACTTTAGGTAGAAGGCGTCCCAATATTTCGGAGGGTGAAAATCTTGTTGAGAAAATTGATAAAAGTGGGTTGGGAGAGGTCAAAACTTTAACTAGTGATGTGCCCACTCTTTTGGATTACAAAGACTTTAATTATGATAGTTGCGCTTTTATTGATTGCATTTCTTTCCTGCAATCCATGATAAATTCACCCCATGCTTATGAACAAAACAAAGCTTTTACTTAACATATTGTTGATGCTATGATGAAAGCTTTGGAAGAAAAGTTGGAATTGGAAGTTTCAATTCCTAGAAAATTGCATGATGAATGGGAACATACTATCAAAGTCAAGATTAAAAATTATGAGTGTTTTGCTTTATGTGACTTGGGTGCTAGTGTTTCTACAATTCTGAAATCTTTATGTGATGTGCTTGGTCTTACTAATCTTGAAGAATGTTCTTTGAATTTGCACTTGGCGGATTATAGTATTAAAAAGCCTATGGGAAGAATTAATGATGTTCTTATTCTTGAAAATAGGGATTATGTGCCCATAGATTTTATTGTTCTTGATATTGACTGCAATCCATCTTGTCCAATTATTCTTGGTAGACCGTTTGTACGCACTATCGGTGCCGTGATTGATATGAAAGAACGCAATATTAAGTTCCAATTTCCTTTGAGGAAAGGGATGGAACACTTTCCTAGAACTAGAATTAATCCACCTTATGAATCAATCATGAGGGCATCTTATGGATCTCTAACCAAAGATGACAAAACTTAGATCTTTGCTTTATGCCTAGCTAAGGGCGTAAAACTATAGCGCTTGTTGGGAGGCAAGCCAATGAATACAATTTATTTTTGCTTTTTGCTTTCTGATCTTGAGTGTTAGCACAATTATTCTATTGTTATGATTGTGTTTTTTGTGTTAGTTAGTGTTTGTGCCAAGTAGAACCAATAGGATCTTCTTGGGTGATAGTTGTTTGATCTTGCTGAAAAAGACAGAAACTTTGTGCTCACGAAAATAATTGTCACAATTCACCAGAACGTGATAAAATGGTAATTCTTTTTGCAGAAGATCAATATACAAATTATATAGGCTCTCTAAGTTTTCAAGAATTTTTGGAGTTCAATAAGTATTCGAACAAATCAGATTGCTACAGACTGTTCTGTTTTGACAGATTCTGTTTTCTTTGTGTTGTGTCCTTATTTTGATGGCTCTATGGTTTTCTTTGATGAGTTTTTGCCATAGAAAAGTTGGAATACAGTAGATATAATACAAAAACAAAATATTAATTGGTTTCATACAGAACTTATAGTAGTGTTTTATTTTCTTACACTAACGGATCTCACGAAGGTTTTGTTGAGTTTTGTGTGATTGAAGTTTTCAAGTTTTGGGTTATCTTACGATGGATGAAGGAAGGATGTAAGAGCCTAAGCTTGGGGATGCCCCGGCATCCCGAGCTATTATCCAAGAATGAGCAACCAACTAAGCTTGGGGATGCCCCCGAGTGGCATCCCCGCTTTCTTCCAACAACTATCGGTATCTTACTCAAGGCTATATTTTTATTCGTCACATGATATGTGTTTTGCTTGGAGCGTCTTGTATGATATGTGTCTTTGCTTGCTTTATTTTGTGTTTTAAGTCATCAATCCTTGCTGGACACACCTTTTTGAGAGAGCCAAAATTATATCATGACTTGTTAAAATTGCTCTCTATGCTTCACTTAAATCTTTTATGAGCTAGGACTTACTCTAGTGCTTCACTTATATCTTTTTGAGCACGGTGTGCTTTGTTATTTTTGAAGAAATTCTCTCTTTCTTCACTTAAATTATTTTGAGAGAAAGAAATTTTTTTATGCTCATGATCTTCACTTATATTTGTTTGAGCTTATGAAAAGCAACACATGAAAAATTAGTCCCAAAGTGATAGATATCCAAGAAGGATAAAAGAAATAAAAATGTCATGAAGATCATTGGAAAAAATAAACTTGATTCTTAGTAATAGTTTTGAGATATGATGATGTGATATGTGAGTTATGTTGATGAGTAATTGTGCTCTAGTAAGAATATTGGTGTTATGGTTTGTGATTCCTTATGCATGCACGAAAGTCAATAATCATGCAATGAAAATTATATCCTACTTGTGGTGCATTATTCGGTGTTAATTATGCTTAATGCTTGCTTATGAGATTATTCGTTTCTTGGTTGCTCGCTTCCCAATCTTTTGCTAGCCTTCATTTTGCACTAAGTATGACCTCTACTTGTGCATCCAAAATCCTTTAAACTAGTTTTGCCACATAAGTCCACTATATCTACCTATATGCGGTATTCTTTTGCCGTTCTAAGCAAATTTGCATGTGCCATCTCTAACTTTCAAAAATAAACTTATCTTTTGTGTGTTTGTTTTGCTCGCGGAATGGTAACGGGTGGCTGATTTTTTCCATGCTAGATGTGTTATTCTCAAGATGAGTGTTTATTCACTTGTCATTGCACGAGAGTAAGGAAAAGGTTTTAGGGATGCCCAGTCCCGAAATGCAAAAAACAAAATTTACATTATGTTGTCAAAAAATAAGTTCCTTGGAAAGTGTTGGTATGGAGGGCACCCGTGGATACGGTTAGCCATGGAAAGTGAAAGAATGGTGGAAAAAGGAATAAACTTTATTTTATGTTTGGGACCCGCCTATGGCATATCTAGCATGGAAAGTGTTCGGAACTCTAAGTCGTTTTCGTTGGTGGGATGGATACACCTCCCAAAATGTTTTTATCTCTAATTTTTCGCTTTGAGCTCTGGCACCTCTACAAATCCCTACTTCCCTCTGAGAAGGGCCACTACCAGGGAATAGCCTAGCAGCAGCGCGGGTTCTAGGTATATCAGTAGCGTGGGGACCAGCGCTACTAATAAGGCGCTACAGCTAACCCGTAGCAGCAGCGCGTGCACGCCCGCGGTAGTGATATACAAGTGTAGTAGCAGTGTGCTGCCTGGAAGCTCGCTACTGCTACTAGCTCTAGCGCGCTTTGTCTGGACGTGCTACTGCTACTGTCACGCTGCTGCTAACTTTTCTCCACTCGCTACTGCTAATTTTAGTAGTTTAAAAAAATTGCATATTTGTTTTGTATTTGAACAGGCTTTATACAAGAATCTTTAGCAGATACAAATGTCATCATGATACACATACAAATGGCTGCGAGACCACAAATGTAATCATAGCATATACATACAAACAGTCTCATCATAATCATCATCCAACACAAAGTGGTATCTCATCATCATCTCGAAAATAGCGATACATGCAAGTCTTGAATACTTGCAACTACAACGTCATCCATCTAAACAATGGTATACGCGAGAAGAGCTATCACTATGAGTGAGAGCGGAACTATGCAGTACGTGAGGCGGCGGTTACGAGTCCTCGCTCGCGCTAGCGTGAACCTCAAGTAACTAGCTTCTCCTTCTTGTCTGCTTTTGAAGCCTTTATGGCTGGCGCCCGAGATCCCATTCACTTGCTCCTGACACTCAGGCCACTCGTTGTACACCCCCGGAACCTTCCCGTTGTACATGACATAGCACTGCCATCTCGCCATCAAGAAACTAGGTACCTGTTAGAGATGCATCTTCATCAAGAGGATGTACAATCATATGCAACAAAATATACTAGAGCAACACGAAAAAGAAAGGGTTAGCAACTAGATGCAACATACAGTACACAAACTAATTAACTAGAGGTACGCAGATCATCGTACCCAAACTAACAAACTAGCGTTACGCAAGTTCGGCAGGGACCGTGGACATCACAAAGTTTCATCGCTACAGAAAGTATACAAGTTCAACCGACACATATCATCATCATCGGCATCGTAAATCACTAGAAGTTCCATCCTTCCATATCATCGAGGATGGATCCTAGCTTCTTGAACGGCGTGAGGTCTTGACGTTGCATGCCTATGCGAGTTCGGACGTTAGCTCGCGATAGGGCCGTGGTGGAACATCCCCTTCTCATCGACGACTTCTTTCATGATGATCGTCGCAATGTCCCTTTGGATGCGAAAGAAGTCATCTCTAAGTTTATAATCCGCTTCTCCATGAGATTCTAGCCACTTGTGGATATGATCATCATTTCTGCTTGTCATGTGAAGCTTTTGGTGATCTGTGCTAAACTCAATCATGAGATGGAGGATGTAGAATCCATCCTTCTTGCTTGGTTTTGGGACATGGATGCAGCAGAAGTTAGTTTGATGCACGAAACCCATCTTCTTTTTCCTTTGTTTACTAATCTGCATGTGGCCACCTCTAATGCTAAAGCCTTGGAGAGCATCATCTAGAATATTCATTATGTGGGTGTAGTCCTTCTTCTCGTAGTCTCTAGAAGGGTCGAAATACATGGCGTGGTAGACTCGCGGGTAAAGAACAATAAAAACGGCGCGCCCGTTGCTGTTGGCAAAAGACACCTCAAATTATTCTCCATATGAGCGAGAAGGAATGATTGAAATGTACGAAAGGGTTGTCCGGAACTGACTTACTTTGGATGATAAGGCAGGAGGACAATTTCCTAGTCCTTATTCTATACCATGAAGTTTTGGAGGTAGTCCCTAGCGGTTTCACGCTCAAAGTCGCCGAGACTCAAGAAAGACTCATGCATGTAGTACGGATCCGCCACACAGATTTGCGAGACTTCTTCTCTCTTCATGACGGAGCTCATATGTAGCGCAAAAAGCCGGACGATTGTAAAATTGAGCCGCCTTGTCAGAAACATCTCAAAGATATGGTCAAACCGTAGGAAGAACACCTCCGCGGGCCGTGTGTCGACGTAGCACTTCCCCTCAGGCACACGAGCCGAGTATGTCGGATATCCTGGATGCTTCGAGGCCAGTAGGTTGTTCTCAGTCGATAGCACATGGTCGTGCAGTCTTCTGAGATCCCCTGATAGTGCCTCCAGCGGTTTCGGCGGTAGCATCGGCTCACCCGTGAGATGGAACATGGCCGCACCTTTCATGGTTACACGCTCTTCAGAATCCATCGTCTGGTTGCTATGCGCTCTGGCTTGTTTTGAGGCAGCTATCTTCCCCGATCTCTTCCTCTCCTTTTTCTTGGGCACACCTTCCAGATCCTTCCTTAACCCCTGCCCCAGTGTTCCCGGGCTAAGCACTGTACGACCCACAGCTAGTTGAGCCTGTGTTGAGGCGGCATCTTCAGGCGTGTCCTGTGAGGATTTCATTTGCAATCCCTGCTACCACCTTCCTGCCCGGGCAAATCATCCATATCGTCATTAGCATGCTGATAGCCCGATTCGCCATATGGTTGACTCATCATATCTAAGTCACAGTCATACGTGTTTGTATTGAGGAAACCCATTGGGTCGACCTCTGTCTCATTATCCATTCTGTGTTCTACAGGACCGATTACATCAGCTAGTACTATTGCACGCCCTTCATCACGTCATCCGCCGCTCTCACCCGGCACTACAGGAGCTGGTTATTGGTCTCTGCACATGCTTGTTGATGTGTGGTTATTGGTGTGCTCTCGTCCGGCTCCAGACGAATAAGATTCTTCGGCCATAGCAGCACCCAACCCTTGCAGCTTCCAAGCCGCGGCGGGGTCTCGTCGTCCTCTCCCACATGCTGTACTGGAGGAGGCAAATCCTCATGCCCCGATTTCACACTGGACAAGTTAACCCTGAAGTGCCCAGTGGGGATCGACTGGTTGTGGAATGTGGGTTGCAAGGGATTCATTATCATCCCCTTTCCCACGTCCACCTTCTGGCCTTTGATCAAGTAGAGTATGGTGCACGGGGTTTCTTCGGCTTGCAAACACATGTGTGTGTGGCGTAAAACATCCGAAAGGCAAAGAAAATGGAATATTCTATGTATATATATATATATATATATGTTGGTGCGACATGTAATTACCGTGAGGGCGTCGAGCTCAGCCAAAGACGAAGGCCCACCTAGCGCGCCAGAGACTGAGGACGGGCTGCTATGAGCGGGAGCGACTGCGAGAGGAGGCCCGGTTGCGTGAGAAAGTGATGGTGCGGTGGTGTTGTTGTTCATGGAGTTGCTCCCGACGAAACTGGGCAACGGGAAATCATGTACCGTCTTGTCTGGATTTTCTTTCGTCCAATTGATGATAGCTGGAACCAAGTTAGTAGCGAAATCATTTTTGCAGGCAGTTACAGCTGCATTGACTGCCTGCTGTAGCAACTCATTTTTCTCATGGGCTGTTTTTTCGCGTCCTCAGCTGCTTTTTTCTCGACCGCAAGCTTCACCTTCTCGTTGACGTCTTCCTGACTAAACTTCTTTTTCTGCTTCTTCGCCTCCGGGCCCTCGTTGTAAAACACCTTCCACGTGGCGTCGTCTCCAGCGCCGTGCACACGACCATATTGCGGCCGCTGGCCCAAAGGGAGTCCCTTAAGTTCGTTCAAGGCCCGGTTGAGACGGGTGTCCCACTTGGGCCTCATCGGAGAAGTTGGGCTTTCGGCTGCAAGCTGGTGTTGCTTCTCCTGCAGAAGGAGCGTGAACCGTTTAGGAATGGGTAGTCGACTAGATCTGGAGCTAAATGTAAGGTGGTAAAAGAATAATTACCAGTAGTCTAATCAATTTCCTTGTGATCTGGTCCGTGTAAAAAACCTTCTTTTCCTTGTCCCACTTGTAGTGGGCCCTAATGAAGTCACGCTCCAAGGGGTTGGTGAACTTCGCGAAGGGGTCTGGGATACCCGTGGCTTCACGTTCCGCGTCCTCCTTATCCCATCTGGGCCTTTTACCGAGGTAGCCACGGCTTCCGAGGCGATGCTTCCCCGTGTTCCTTTGCTGAAGGCTCTTGAATTTCGCGGCCTTAGCCTTGGCTGCTCGGTAGCGCAAGTGTCCTTGAACTTTTCGAACTCCTCTTCCGTAAGTGTCGGATTTTCCTCAAGAATCATGGACAGGGGTTCCTCAGCATCAATAGCTCGTTTCACCCTCCCTTTCCAGGAGGCCAAATCATTACTGAACATGCCCATGGCGTGATTGTTAATCTTTTTCATCTTCGGATCATCTCACGGTTGTTCTATGTTATCATCCTGGTCGGGGAACTTGAATCTCTTGTGCAACTTCGTCAGGAGCAAATGCGTCAAATGTTCTTTACTCCTTAAGTCATCGTCGTTGATGATTGCGCATCCCCGTAGGATGCATCCTACTTGGTTCCCATAGCACTTGCGAGGTTCTTCCGGCTCTAATGGCTCAAACTTGCCAGGTGCCATCTTTATGATCACAAGTCGTCCAATCCCTAGTTTGTTAGGTTTTTGTATCCTATGCTTCTTCTGCTTCTTCTTTTCGGTAGCGGCATCGGCGTCGGTACCTTCCCTGCAGGTATCTTCCCCGCCGGTCTCGGTGCCGCCATCGGTGCCGGCGCCATCGGTGCCGGCGCCATCGGTGTCGATGTCGGCGTCAGTACCATCATCGACGTCGACCTACAAACCTTGACTATGTGATTGCTTAGCAGTCAAATAGTAGAGGTACTCTTGTTCACCCTCATAATCCATCTCGTCTGCATCTTGGTCAGAAGACCCAGTTTCTTCGTTGTTCGACATGTTTCCTATCATTAAGTCTCCTCGTTTAATTCTAAAACAATGAAAAAAAATGAGAAATGACATAAAAAAGAAATATATGTTTGCCGGAATGTCATTTCCCAGCACTCGATATGCCTACTATCTAGCACAAATCATGCCAAAATTCACGAAAAATTTCGGCATGACCTTTGCTAAAAAATGGACATATCGAGCGCCTGAAATTCACCGGAACGGAAATGAATCAACATTCCGACGTAACATAGGCCAGTCGGATCATTTACCATGCACATATTCATCATGTCCAAATGACATGTCCAAATTTCCAAATATGACATGTCCAAAACATCACATGTCCACATCAAATTTGCATATAAAAGGAAGAAAAATATAGAACTTGAAGAAAAAACCTAGCTAAATTCATAACTAAATACATAACCTAATTAACCATCTTCCCTAACTAAAACCTAAGTAAATTAACCAAAAAACCTAGCTACCAGAGAGAGGAGGAGCGGTGGGGGCTTACAGACGGTGCAGGCCCGACGACGGCCGAGGTTGGGAGGGGTCGGGGTCGGGGTCGAGGCCGGGGCCGTGGGCAAGCGCTGGGGCCGGAGCCAGGGTCGGGGCCGGGGTCGGGGTCGGGGTCGGGGGCCGGAGCCGGCGACGGGGTCGGTCGGGGGCGAGCGCAGAGGCGCGGCGAGGGTAGGGCTCCGGTGGCACGACGGGGGAAGAGAGAGTGTGGGGATTTGGGGGAAAAGAGGCGGGATGAAGAGAGGAGTGGGAATTTTGGGGTTTAAGTGGGCATAGTAGTAGCGCGTTTAGGCAAAACGCGCTATAGCTACTCCAGGTAGCTATAGCAGTTCCATGTAGAAAGCGCTACTGCTATCTTGACTAGCTGTAGCTCTTTTCTCACAAAAGCGCTGCTGCTATAACCAGTACCTATATAACAGTTTTCCTGTTTGTTTCCTTCTATTTTCTTTTCCTTTATTTTCTCTCACTTTTCTTTTCTTTTTTTCCAAGACCAGTGAACGAAGTGAATTGAAGGCGATATATATTGCATCATTTGACGGTTAAATATGTATACAAAATAGGAACATATATATTACATCATTGGACCCATGCATAATAATGGCTAAGTGTGTATACAAGGAACATATATATTACATCATTTGACCGATAACATACGGTTCCTCAGCGTTGATGTTTTCGTTTTTGAGTCAGCTTCTTTCCTTTCTTGTTCGTTGAAGAATAATTGAGCTCCTCATTGTGACTTTGCCTTTTCCACGGAGTACGATTTTTCTTAGGTAATGTAGTATTGATTCTTCTTTTGACGTATACTTCTTCATCATCATCATATTCCCTCATTGGGTTGCCATACTGATCGTAATCTTCCTCGTTGGCGACTCCATCCATTCCAATGATGTTCCTTTTGCCTCTCCTCATGACAACACGGCTGGGATTGCGTGGGTCGGTTATGAAGAAGCATTGTGTCACGTGCTTAGCATGTACCCATGGCTCGTTTTTTGTGATAGCGTTCACGGTAGCGCTCTTGGCGTCGGGTATAGTCATGGTAGTGAAATTCCGGTTTTCTCTTTCGACATTCTTAGCTCATCTGACACGGAACATCGCTGTGTTGTGCAGTCCAGAGTAGTCAAGATCCCAGATCTCCTCGACTCTTCCGTAAAATCTTTCAGTTGCGTCGTTGTCGCTGCCGGTCATGCATTCCATCATCACCCCTGAGTTCTGAGCATCACTGTCCATATCTTTGGCCTCCGTGTAGAACGTGTATCCGTTGATATCGTATGCCCGATAGGTTAGGAGGTTGGGCGAGGGGCCATGTGCTAAGGCGTATATGAGCAATCCGTCCTTACAGCCCTCCTCCGGGGGATTAGCAATAATATGCTCTTTGAACCAATGCAGGAAAGTGGAGTTGTGCTCTCTAGTAACTTCGGCGTCCGTCCTGCATACCCCCTGGTCACCATACTTCTTTGCGATAATTTCTTTGTGCAGTGCCACGAAAGGATCTATCTCGTCTAGGTATTGTAGCACTACCAAGTTTGCTATGTCAAAGTCGTTGCGTCGATCTAAGCACGCCATGTGCAGTTCCCTGTGACCGTTGGAGTGACCTTCTCCTTCGAGCCTCCCATCGTGCTTGTTAACGGGCAAACTAACACTAACACCAGGCGGCTGGTCTGCGCCATATAGAAAATTCTCGCAGAAAGAGATGCACTCTTGTGTCAGATAGCCGTGGACGATGCTTCCATCCGGACGGGACATATTACGAACGAATCCTTTGATGATCCCATTCATCCTCTCAAACGGCATCATGTTGTGCAGAAATGACGGCCCCAGGTCTATTATGTCGTCCACAATACGGACACACAGATGCACTATCACATCGAAGAACGCGGGCGGGAAGTACATCTCAAGCTCATTTAGTATCATAACAATCTCTTCCTGTAGCCTTCGGAGCTGCTTCAGACTGATCGACTTTCGTGAGATGACATCAAAAAAGTTGCAGAGACCAATAAGCATGTCACGGACGTGCTTGTCCATTATCCCTCTAAGGGCAACAGGTAGTATCTGCGTCATCATCACATGACAGCCATGGGACTTCATCCCACTGAACCTTTTCTTGTCCGTGTCTAGATATCTACTTATCTTGCCATAGTAACCGGAACTAACTTTGACTCTGGTAAGGCACTTAAAGAATTGATTGATCTCAGCCTGACTTAAGGTGAAGCAAGAAGGGGGGCAATAATCCTCTTTCTTTATTTTCTTGCCCTTCTTCTCCTGCGCCTCGGTCTTCGTCTCTGTCTCGTCTGACTTTTTATGGGGCGGCATGTGCAGATCTTCCCTGATTTTCAAAGCTTGCAAGTCTTTTCTTGCCTTCGGCCCATCCTTGGTCTTATCCGGCATGTTCATCAGTGTCGCGAGCAAGCTCTCAAGGACATTCTTACAGATATGCATTTGATCAAGGCAATGAGGTGTATCGAGTTTGTGCCAGTACTCCAAGTCCCAGAACATAGACCTCGTCTTCCATACCTTCAGCAGCGGCTCCGGCGCCTTTTTCATCGTCTTTCAACAGCTCATCGATTTCGGCACCGCTTCGCTTACGTGGAGGTCCTCGATGCTCAGCATGACCATTGAATAGATCTCCACGGTTTCTCCACGGGTCGTCCTGTTCGAGCCATCTTCGATGCCCCATGTACACGATTTTCCCAGACCCGCCATCTTTCCTTGACGTTAGCTGCTAAGACGTCGTATCATCCATGCACCGCGTGCATCCGCAATATCCATGGCACACCTGGCCTGCGACATATCCATAACCGAGATAGTCGTGCACCATCATGATCACTACGGCTCTCATGCAGAAATACTAGCCTTTGCTGGCGTCCCATGTCTTGGCCGGTGTTTTCCATAACGTGTCTAACTCCTCTTGAAGTAGCCCCGGATACAAATTAATATTATTTCCTGGTTGTTTCGGCCCTTGAATAAGCATGCTCATGTGAATGTACTTCGACTTCATGCACAACCAGGGGGAGGTTTTACATCCATACAAACACGGGCCATGTGCTATGGTTGGTGTTCTAGTTGCCAAACGGATTCATGCCATCGGTACACACACCGAGCATTATGTTCCTTGCATCACATTCGAAATACCGATAGAAGCTGTTCAATGCTCTCCACTGGCTTCCATCCTTGACGTGTCTTAGCTTTGGATCATCTCCATCGTCGGGCTTCTTCCTCTCCGCGTGCCAGCGCATTAGCTTTGCTTCCTTGGGATCTACAAAATACCGCTGGAGATGGGGAGTGATCGGTAAGTACCATACAACTTTCTAGGGACATTTTTCCTGGCCTTCTTGTATCGAGAAGCATTGCACACCAGACAGCTTTTTTTTACGCGTGCTCCTTCCGATAAATTATGCAATCGTTGATGCATGCATGGTATCTAACGTGCGGCAGATCAAGAGGGCACACGATCTTCTTGGCCTCATCAACACTAGTAGGACATAGATTCCCCGCAGGAAGAACATCCTTTAGGTACTTGAGATGCTCATCGAGGCTAGTGTCGGTCCATTTGTTTTTAGCCTTCGTCTTCAGGAGTTGGAGCGTGAAACTCAAGCGGGTCACCTCAGGATTGCAACCATCATACAATGGAGAGTTCGAGTCTACCACCAGTTGCTCCAGCTTAGCCTCCTCTCTAGAAGCAGCTCTCTAAGTACTCGTCTCCTTGCGAAGCAGTGCTTGAACATGAGGGTCCTGCATGATTGAACTTAGTACCGACGAACTCTGCTGCATAGAGTCCACGTTCTCTCCGCCGCCATGTCCGGCCCTTTCTCCTCTGCCATGTCCGGCCTCTTCTCCGCCGCCATGTACGGCATCTTCCCCGCCGCCATTAGCGGTCATCTCTTCGTATTGCCCCGTGTCGTCATTGCCTGCCCCGTCGGCGTCCTTAACATCGTCATCCTCATCTTCAATTATCCACCGAATATAGCCATCCATCAAACCAGTCATGAGCAGGTGCCCTTCGACACGACCATCGTCATAGGGGTCGGGCCAAACTATTCCTTTACATTTTCGACACGGACATAAAACCTTTTGTAACATCCCCAGCATCACACTACAGTAATCTCCCCCTAATGAAGGTCATGTCATCATGATCATCATGCCAAAATGCCACTTGTCCAAAATCTGCTTCAAATTAAAATTCTAATTCCATGTCAAATATTTGCTTCTTCTTTCAAGCAAATAAAATGGTTCATCCTATGGCAAATAATCCCTAGATATTTGTCGTTTTGAAGCCAACATTTTTGGATTCCCAAATTGCCCCTGGGAATTTATTATCTAGTCCAGCAGTATTTAAGATGTCCTTTTCATTTTCTAAAAACGCTTGGACAACTCTTTATGGCCCCAAACTTTTTGTGGCAGTGTCTAATACTAGATAGAATTTAAGTGGCCTAGTCCCATTTTTTTTCAAAGTATTTTGGTAGCCCAAACTTTTCCCTAGTTGTCTCTGATTTTAACATAAAAGAGAAACCAGAAAAAGAAAAGGTAAAACAAAAACAAAAGGAAAAGTTCCCCCTCCCTGTTGGGCCTGGACCCAGATGGCCAACTGGCCAAGAGGCCACCAGGCCGGCCCACCCCAGCCTACACCTAACCCCTCCCCATCGTGACCTAACTGCTGCACCCCACACCCCCCACGATCCCCACTCTCCCTCGTTCCCTCCCCGCGCCCCACGACACACACACAGGCAGACGCACAGAGGAGGGGCGCCCCCTGTTCGATCCCCTCCACCCGGCACCCCCGCGCTCGAGGACCGCCATCGCTCCGCTGGGGCTGCAGCCAACCGGCGCCGAGCGCCGCCCATCCTGACCTCCGCCCTCGTGCCGTCATCGCCCCACTCCTTTGCCCCCTCGTTCTAGATCGGGACCCCGCCTACCCGACGGTGCGACGTCGCCGGATCACCGAGGCTACCTCGCCCTGATGTTGCCCCGCCGCCTCGTCCTCATCACCCGTGCTGTCCTCGACCTCCTCCTCAACCACGGCTCCACCGAGCCTCGCCGGTGTTCCCCTGCAATAGAGGTGAGCCGCCGTCCGTCCTCCTCTTCCCACTCCTTGTTTCACCGTCGTAGGCCGTCGTTCACGCGGCCCGGTCGTCGTCTATTGTCCGCGGTCACCGCGACCGTGACCGCGTCCAGCCTCGCGTCGCCGCTCCCCTACCTGTGCTCCTCGCAGTCCCGTGCCCCGGCTCGTGCTTGCCCGTGTCATGTGCGCCCCGCCATGCCCGGAGCCCGTGTGCTCGCTGTTGCGCCCATGCCCACACACCCGCCGCCCCGCTCGACAGTGCCGTCGCTGCAGGCCACCCCGGCCGCCCTGGGCCGCTGCTCGACGCGCCGGAGCAGCGCTCTCCAACGAGCCCGCTCGCGCTGAACGGCCCAGAATCGCCGGCCGGAGCCCCCCCGCCGCGCTGATTAGCGCCGTTGAGCACCGCTGATGGCCTCATTAGCACTGACTAACGCTCCCCCATTAGCATTAAAAATGTTAAAAATAAGTACTAATAAAAAACGTTTATTAAGCTTAAATATGTGGTCCTGTTCGTTAAATTTATTTAGTTGAACATAAATTATCATCAAGACTAATGGACCCACTGCAGTTTTGACATAATTTCAACTGTAGTTTAAGCTGCTGTGAACTGACTGCGGGCTCTGACACTGTCACCTGGCCCATCATGTCAGCCTTGCTGACTTGGAAAGTTGTCCCAGTCAACTAGCCACCTGTTAGCCTCTTGTACTGCTCTGCTGTGGTACACTTTTTGTGTGCACTAGCAATTTAGTCTTTATTTTCGAAGTTAAAAGTAATTTTAGAATATTATTAAAACTTTAGAAAATCATATTAAATAATCCGTAACTCGGATGAAAAAGTTTTATACATGAAAGTTGCTTAGAACGACGAGACGAATCCGGATATGCCCTCCATTCGTCTGTCACACGTCCCTAGCATAGCAAACCTGCAACCGTCCCCCTCCATTTCATCTGTCCGAAAATGCTAAACTTCGGGAAAACTTTCCCGGATGTTTTCTCCCTTCGTCGGTATCGTATAGCAATGCGTTAGAACACCCCTAGCACCGCTTATTATCTTGTACTGCATCTGTTTGCTTGTATTTACTGTTTCTCCCCCCTATTCTCTTCGGTAGACCCCGAGACCGCTGCTGATGCCCCTGTGATCGACAACGTCGACGACAAACCTTCTTCCCTTTCAGCGGAGCTTCCAGGCAAGCCCCCCCTTTGATCATTCCGATATCGCCCATTCCATTCTCTCATGCTTGCATTAGATTTTGCTATTGTAATTGTTTGATCCTATTCTGATGCATAGCCTACTTTTGTAACCTGCTCATTATACCTTAACTGCTTATCCTAAACTGCTTAGTATAGGTTGGTTAGTGATCCATCAGTGACCCCCACCTTGTCCTTGTTGCCCCTGCTTCATCATCGACCACTCGATCAACGTGATCGACAGCCAGGCCCCGACACCGCACATCACTTTCCCCTTAGTTGCTCGACACTACACGGTTATTATCGAGTGCCGAGGGTGAGACCTCTTCAGCACTTCTGATGTTAACCCTGTAGTGTAGCTATTCGCTCGTGGTCATCGAGGGTGATTTCCTCCTTAACCACTTCTGATACGACTCTGTCGTGCAACCCCTCAAGTGTGAACCTCGAGGGTGGTCCCTCTTACGTTCACCTTGATGATTTAATCGAGTGGAATTCGCCGGGGGTGATTCCTCGGGTTTTCCCCTTGATGTTTGGACACACGGATACTTGGACTTGACAACTGTTACTTGGAAAGGCGGGTCGACCCTGAGGGGTACCCGCGAGTGATGTGGAGACGGGTTGACCTGGAGGGTGCCCGCGAGATAATTACGAGGCGTGGCCGGGCATTCCTAGCCCTTGCCGGAAGTCCTCGAGACGGGGCAATGGGGTCACATCTTTCGTGAGTCTCTGCTTGTTACCGCGTGCTCCTAATCCACTACGATTTGGATATTTGATCCGAGGGGCCTCTGGCCAGATAGCACTAACCATCACGTGGGCATAGTATGGGCGTTCTGCGTCGTATGCATCAGCCGAAGCTTAATAGACGTCAGTGACTGAGCGGCGCGCGCCGGGTTGGACTAGTAAGCACCTGCCTTTTTTAAGGAGGTAGCTAGGTCTGCTCACCGGCCGCGTTCGCAACGTGCAGGAGTTCCCGGGGCGATGGCCCATGACCCCTGGGGGCATAGGTTTAGTCCGGTGTGTTGACCTCTCTATTAAGCCTAGGTCGGGTTGCGGCATATTGTTTAGCCGAGGCCGGGCATGACCCAGTAAAGTGTGTCCGGCCGGAGTTAATCGAGCGTGGTGGGTACGTTGGTGCACCCCTGCAGGGAAGAAAACATCTATCGATAGCCTGTCCTACGGTAACGGACACTTGGAGTTGTATCCCGATCGATACAACTAGAACTGGATACTTGTGATGAGAATTGGATTGTGTTGAGCATTGGATAGTATGGCTCTGGGATTGCTTTCTCGCAGGGAGTCGAGAAAGGATCTCTGGCCGAGGTTGTTAACACTACTACTACTTTACATTATGTTGACTGTACTCTTCTAATGCTACAAGACCGTGGAAGATGTTGAAGATGCTAGTCTTCGATAGGACTAGGCTCTCCCCCTTATTCTGGCATTTCTGCAGCCCAGTCCACATATACAGCCTCTCTTTGATAATGTTGCATGTGTAGTGTAGATCCTTGCTTGCTGAGTACTTTGGATGAGTACTCACGGTTGCTTTGCTTCCCCTTTTCCCCCTTTCTTCTTCTTTCCGGTTGATGCAACCAGACGTCGCAGCCCAGGAGCCAAATGCCACCATCGATGCCTACTACTACGTGGAGACCGCCGACGACCCGGAGTAGTTAGGAGGCTCCTAGGCAGGAGGCCTTGCCTTTTTGATCGATGTTGCTTTTGTGCTAGCCTTCTTAAGGCAAACTTGTCTAACTCATGTCTGTAGTCAGATATTGTTGCTTCCGCTGACTCTTGTGTATTCGAGCTTATGTATTTGAGCCCTCGAGGCCTCTGGCTTGTAATATAAAGCTTGTATTATTTTAATTTGTGTCTAGAGTTGTGTTGTGATATCTTCCCGTGAGTCCTTGATCTTTATCGTACACATTTGCGTGTTTGATTAGTGTACGATTGAATCGAGGGTGTCACAAGTTGGTATCAGAGCCGACTGCCTGTAGGTAGCCCCCTTCCCAACTCCTTGGCCGAAGTTGAGTCTAGAAACCGAAAATTGTTTCACTAACTTGGCTGTGTGGCTTACGGGCCCACGTCGCCAATTGGGTCGTATTAGGATCTTTTATTCCTCATCTATACTCTGGGACTCTGATCTCTCTTCTATTCGGGTTTAAATAGATTTTACTAACTCTAACCTTAGGTTCTCGTAACTACTTCCTCCTGGAGAGCCCCTCATTCCAGATGGTCGCTTGGCGCACTAGAAGATTTTGAAGATACTCTTCGATGTTTTCCCGAGACCCTTGTGCCCTTCGCCGTTGCAATTCCCTGCCACCGATGAATCCCTATGGATAGCCACATACACTTGCCGTCCAAACCTTCTTTTCCAATTGCTCTTGTTATTACAAGATACCTTGAAATACTTTTCGATATTCCGAAAATCCGTTGAACCAGCTGCCTTGCAGCTCCTTTTCCGCATGAATACATGTTCGAATAGTTCCTCACACTTATCATGGACTTGATCAGTCCTAGTTATTCATGCGTTTCACAGAATAGCCCGAAATGATATTCGACGTTCCGAGAATCCTTTACAACCTATTGCTTTGGAAAGTCTTGCGTGCCTGCATTATGGTTAATTCCATATTTCTAGTAATCTGTGTTGACATCCTCTGTCAGTATCGTTTCGAGTCCCTTGATCCGATATGTTGTGAATGCTTGCAATCCTCAAGCAGATCCTAGCATTCATCCTTCCGGCTCAGACGTCGCTCCGAACATGAGCTTGTTCTTGGCAAATCGAACCTTGATTGATTGTCGATCTATATCGATTCAACTCAATTATCTTTTGATCAGAGCCTCTGCTTCTGATCTTTTGGGTTGAAAATCGTAATTCCTTTGTATTCAAGCTTTGAAGTTATCCAGATATATCTATAATCCGATGCCTTTGCATTCCTTACTCTTCTGGTTCAGTATTGATACCCACATTAGATCCTTTATGGATCGCCATATCCTTGGTTGGATTATTATCCAACAGTGTCCTTCACATCCAATATCTTGTGAGTTTTTCCCTGATACATAATACCTTCGGTAAATTGTATCATCTGCTTTGACTTCGATACTGTGCATTCGAACTCGTATCTTTTGCTTGGTTGATGGTTGTATAGATTCAAAAAAATGCCCCGATGGGTTGAACTTATGCATTCCATAATCCGTGTGAACCCGAGAGTTCTCACGAGTCTTACTCTTCTGGTACTTCGCCAGATAAATCTTCTGCGCTACAATTTCTTCGAAAACAAGGAGTGAATGAAAGGTTATGAATTGAAGAAGTGGGAGTCGACCTTGAATCTTTGTGTTCATGCCCATGGACCCGATGTAGAACTTATCATGGAAGCTGCTCGTAAAAATAATTATTTCTTTGGTACAAGCTCATCTTGTATCTATGAATTGATCCCTTGCAATCGTGGTTTTGACCATATTTCCTCCTTGATACCATTTACTTGATAAGTTAAAATACTTATCGTCTGCAAATCATTTCCCCCGTCCAACCTCTACTCCGATTTACCTTCCGGCATTACACCTAGTACTTGATACTGGGAAGTTTTATACCCCATCACATCATTCCTAGCCTGATCGGCTATATTTTTATCGTGTCAACTTTTAACTATGCTACCTGGTCCTTATGCCCGGAGCAACTTCCGACGATGAGCTAAGCTTACGTCGATCTTCCTCATCTTATCATTTCACCATGAACAACAAGCTTGACCTCGAGCTTGTCTCGAATCCGTGGTTCTCATATCCTTTCACTTCATCCATCCTTTTCTGCTCGATGGCATCTTCATAGAGTCTCTCGACATAATTTGTCATGATCACCATCAACACTTTGGCTTCTTTAGAGATTTCAATTGAATTCATGGCTAGAAATACCATCCATGCCTCTCGATGATTTGTGTCAGCATTGACAACATTCTTGTCTCCCCCCCCCCCCAACACAAACTTGTTCCTATTAATTTTGGGAATACATCCTTTTTGACATGTCGATGGATTGCTACTGAACCCATCGGCCACCTCCTCATCTTTTCCCTGATAAAATAACATGATATGTTCTAAAAGTTCTGATGGATCCTTTGTGTTCCCAAGTTCCGACCTTTACCTGATGACCGTGTCACTGCTATCCAAAAGTATGACTGTGTTACTCCAAACATCATTAAGAACATTGGAGGCGCAATGCTAAATGTTTCTTGGTCTATTATCCAAACACCGTTGTATGGATAACATCATGAATTCCCTTGCCGCTTTATCCAAATGGTGATGTACTTGTTGATCTAACATGTATATCATGCTCTACTTTTCCTTGGGAAAAGTTACACTCCTAAATCTTGTGTATAAACACATTTTCCTTTCCATTGGTTTGCTTAACCTTTTTTGTGATCTATATATGTTATACACAGAAATAATTCCCTGCTTATGGAAACACCTCAGTTTACAACTCTGTCAGTGTGACCCTGTTACTATTGTTGACGACATCCTGGTAACCCCCGATGGACGAGAACTTTGCATATTGGTCCGCCTCGTTCAACGAGCAGGAAAATGGTTCTCTTCGTCCCTCGCCCTTGGTACCAACATTGTTGCCAACATAACTGACAGGCTATCCTCTGCCATGTCTTGCTACCATGACCATGCAAAATTATTAGCGCTTTCCTGCTTTTAACCCACATGGTGGGCCCATGAACCACAGTTCCACAGGATCAAAACCTGACTCTCATGTACATCCCTGTCTTCCCAAATTGTTCCTCACGCTTGGTTTCGTATGTAATTCACGAGCCACCTTCTTGTGACATGTTCTGATATCAGATTCAATACTTGTTCTCGATGCTCTGAACTCCTTTCACACTCCGTTTCAGACATCGAACGATTGCCTACCTGGTTGAAGCTTCTTATTGCACCTTTTTACCTTGCTCTCGTTGACTTTCTTAAACATCAACTCAAGAGATACTTCTGTCACGTTCCCTGCATTGTTCACTAGACAATTAACCCTATATGGGTCAGTTCGCCCGAAGTTACTCCTTACTTCCCCACTTAAATCTCGGGACGAGATTTCTAGTAGTGGAGGAGATTTGTAACATCCCCAGCATCACACTACAGTAATCTCCCCCTAATGAAGGTCATGTCATGATGATCATCATGCCAAAATGCCACTTGTCCAAAATCTGCTTCAAATTCAAATTCTAATTGCATGTAAAATATTTGCTTCTTCTTTCATGCAAATAAAATGGTTCATCCTATGGCAGATAATCCCTAGATATTTGTCATTTTGAAACCAACATTTTTGGAATTCCCAAATTGCCCCTGGGAATTTATTATCTAGTCCAGCAGTATTTAAGATGTCCTTTTCATTTTCTAAAAATGCTTGGACAACTCTTGATGGGCCCAAACTTTTTGTGGAAGTGCCTAATACTAGATAGAATTTAAGTGGCCTAGTCCCATTATTTTCAAAGTATTTTGGTAGCCCAAAATTTTCCCTAGTTGTCTCCGATTTTAACATAAAAGAGAAATCAGAAAAAGAAAAGGCAAAATAAAAACAAAAGGAAAAGTTCCCCCTCCCTGCTGGGCCTTGACCCAGATGGCTAACCGGCCCAACTGGCCAAGAGGCCACCAGGACGGCCCACCCCCAGCCTACACCTAACCCCTCCCCATCATGACCTAACTGCTGCACCCCACACCCCCCCCCACGATCCCCACTCTCCCTTGTTCCCTCCCCACGCCGTCACCCACGACATACACACACGCAGACGCACAGACGAGGGGCGCCCCCTGTTCGATCCCCTCCACCCGGCACCCCCGCGCTCGAGGACCGCCATCGCTCCGCTGGGGCTGCAGCCAACCGGCGCCGAGCGCCGCCCCTCCTGACCTCCGCCCTTGTGTCGTCATCGCCCCTCTCCTTCGCCCCCTCATTCCAGATCGAGACCCTGCCTCCCCGACGGCGCGATGTCGCCGGATCACCGAGGCTACCTCGCCCCGATGTTGCCCCGTCGCCTCGTCCTCATCACCCGCACCGTCCTCGACCTCCTCCTCAACCGCGACTCCACCGAGCCTCGCCGGTGTTCCCCTACAACGGGGGTGAGCCGCCGTCCGTCCTCCTCTTCCCTCTCCTCGTTTCACCGTCGTAGGCCGTCGTTCGCGCGGCCCGGTCTTTGTCTAGTGGCCGCGGTCACCGCGACCGTGACCGCGTCCAGCCTCGCGTCGCCGCTCCCCTACCTGTGCTCCTCGCGGTCCCGTGCCCCGGCTCGTGCTTGCCCGCGTCATGTGCTCCCCGCCACGCCCGGAGCCCGTGTGCTCGCTGCTGCGCCCGTGCCCACACACCCACCGCCCCGCTTGATAGTGTCGTCGCTGTAGACCACCCCGGCCGCCCTGGGGCAGCTACTCGATGCGCCGGAGCAGCAGCTCTCCAACGAGCCCGCTCGCGCCATGAACGGCCGCCGGAATCGGCTGGCCGCAGCCCCTCCGCCGCGCTGGATTAGCGCCGGCAAGAACCACTGATGTGGTCTCATTAGCGCTAAACTAACCCCCAAATTAGCATTAACCCTGGTTAAAAAATCCTAAGCCCCCCCCCAAAAAAACTGTTTTATTAAGCCTTAGCCCATGACATGTGGGTCCTGTTGCGATTTAATTTAATTTAGTTGAAATATATAATTATCAGTCAATGACATGGGACCCACTGGCCAGTTTGACCAGTCAATAGTCAAGCTTTGACTGCTGACTGGGCTGCTGACTCAGTCCTTGGCCCCACCAGTCAGCCTTTGCTGACTTGGCAGTTGACCCAGTCAACTGGGCCCACCCTGTCAGCCTTTGTACTGCTCTACTGTGTACACTTTGTGTGTGCACGTAGCAATTTAGTCTTTATTTTCGAATTAAAAGTAATTTCAGAATATTGCTAAAACTTTAGAAAATCATATTAAATAATCCGTAACTCGGATGAAAAAGTTTTATACATGGAAGTTTCTCAGAACGACGAGACGAATCCGGATACGCCCTCCGTTCGTCTGTCACATGTCCCTAGCATAGCAAACCTGCAACCGCCCCCTCCGTTTCATCTGTCCGAAAATGCTAAACTTCGGGAAAACTTTCCCGGATGTTTTCTCCCTTCGTCGGTATCGTATAGCACTGCGTTAGAACACCCCTAGCACCGCTTATTGTCTTGTCATGCATCTGTTTGCTTGTATTTACTGTTTCTCCCCCCCCCCCTCTTCTCTTCGGTAGACCCCCAGACCGCTGCTGATGCCCCTGTGATCTACTACGTCGACGACGAACCTTCTTCCCTTTCAGCGGAGCTTCCAGGCAAGCCCCCCCTTTGATCATTCCGATATCGCCCATTCCATTCTCTCATGCTTGCATTAGATTTTGCTACTGTAATTGTTTGATCCTATTCTGATGCATAGCCTGCTTTTGTAACCTGCTCATTGTACCTTAACTGCTTATCCTAAACTGCTTAGTATAGGTTGGTTAGTGATCCATCAGTGACCCCCACCTTGTCCTTGTTACCCCTGCTTCATCATCGATGACTCGATCAACGTGATCGACGACCAGGCCCCGGCACCGCACATCACTTTCCCCTTAGTTGCTCGACACTACATGGTTATTATCGAGTGCCGAGGGTGAGACCTCTTCAGCACTTCTGATGTTAACCCTGTAGTGTAGCTATTTGGTCGTGGTCATCGAGGATGATTTCCTCCTTAACCACTTCCGATACAACTCTGTCGTGCAACCCCTCAAGTGTGAACCTCGAGGGTGGTCCCTCTTATGTTCACCTTGATGATTTAATCGAGTGCAATTCGCCGGGGGTGATTCCTCGGGTTTTCCCCTTGATGTTTGGACACACAGATACTTGGACTTTACAACTGTTACTTGGAAAGGCGGGTCGACCCTGAGGGGTACCCGCGAGTGATGTGGAGACGGGTTGACCTGGAGGGTGCCCGCGAGATAATTACGAGGTGTGGCCGGGCATTCCTAGCCCTTGCCGGAAGTCCTCGAGACGGGGCAATGGTGTCACATCTTTCGTGAGTCTCTGCTTGTTACCGCGTGCTCCTAATCCACTACGATTTGGATATTTGATCCGAGGGGCCTCTGGCCTGATAGCACTAACCATCACGTGGGCATAGTATGGGCGTTCTGCGTCGTATGCATCAGCCGAAGCTTAATAGACGTCTGCGACTGAGCGGCGCGCGCCGGATTGGACTAGTAAGCACCTGCCTTTTTTAAGGAGGTAGCTAGGTCTGCTCACCGGCCGCGTTCGCAACGTGCAGGAGTTCCCGGGGAGATGGCCCATGACCCCTGGGGGCATAGGTTTAGTCCGGCGTGTTGACCTCTCTATTAAGCCTAGGTCGGGTTGCGGCGTATTGTTTGGCCGAGGCCGGGCATGACCCAGGAAAGTGTGTCCGGTCGGAGTTAACCGAGCGTGGTGGGTAAGTTGGTGCACCCCTGCAGGGAAGAAAACATCTATCGATAGCCTGTCCTACGGTAACGGACACTTGGCGTTGTATCCCAATCGACACAACTAGAACTGGATACTTGTGATGAGAATTGGATTGTGATGAGCATTCGATAGTATGGCTCTGGGATTGCTTTCTCGCAGGGAGTCGAGAAAGGATCTCTGGCCGAGGTTGTTAACACTACTACTACTTTACATTATGTTGATCTGTACTCTTCTAATGGTGCAAGACCGCGGAAGATGTTGAAGATGCTAGTCTTCGATAGGACTAGGCTCTCCCCCTTATTCTGGCATTTCTGTAGCCCAGTCCACATATACAGCCTCTCTTTGATAATGTTGCATGTGTAGTGTAGATCCTTGCTTGCTAAGTACTTTGGATGAGTACTCGCGGTTGCTTTGCTTCCCCTTTTTCCCCTTTCTTCTTCTTTCCGGTTGATGCAACCAGATGTCGGAGCCCAGGAGCCAGATGCCACCGTCGATGCCTACTACTACGTGGAGACCGCCGACGACCAGGAGTAGTTAGGAGGCTCCCAGGCAGGAGGCCTTGCCTTTTCGATCGATGTTGCTTTTGTGCTAGCCTTCTTAAGGCAAACTTGTCTAACTCATGTCTGTACTCAGATATTGTTGCTTCCGCTGACTCTTGTGTATTCGAGCCCTCTGGCTTGTAATATAAAGCTTGTATTATTTTAATTTGTGTCTAGAGTTGTGTTGTGATATCTTCCTGTGAGTCCTTGATCTTGATCGTACACATTTGCGTGTATGATTAGTGTACGATTGAATCGAGGGTGTCACACCTTTGTCCGGTTATTTTCTTTCATGTCCTACACCACGGACCGCAACCACCTGTCCACCATCGTTCCACTGACCATCATGAACGTCTGCACGGTAATAATAAACAAATTGATTATAAAAATGCGTGCATGCATCAAAGTCATACAAAAATTCGGCATGACCTTCCCTAAAAATTGGACATATAGATCTAGAGTTTGCCCGGAATTAACCGAAACGGAAATAAATCAACATTTCGGCAAAACATAGGCAACTCAAAAGCACAATTTGGCGTCAACTCAAGCCACACACACAATTTCCATCATATTGCCCAATTATCATATCACACACACATACACATATTTCCATTTGGCAAAAGCATGAAATTTTAATCACCTCTATCTCGAGATCGAGCACACGATGGAGATGATGATGTAGGGAGATCAAAAGTGCACAAAGCTCTTCTTGACAAAGATAGATCTAGTTAGGGGGCAAATAGATCACTTAACTAAATGCTACATCTACCTAGCTAGCTAATTTGGGAGGACACAACTTCAACTAGTGGAGGGGGAAGGAAAAAGAGAAAGGAGATGCATTAATGGAGGTGGTGTAGTTAGCTAGGAGTAATGAAGAGAGAGAAAGGTAGGTAGAAAAGGGAGAGTAATGGGGGGAGAAGTATTGAGGAAGAAGAAGAGTGAGAGAGGGAGGATGTGGGAGGTAGGGGAAAGGGAGGAGAGGAGATGGGGGAGGGGAGGACGGGTGGAAAAAGGTGGTGGGGTGCTGCGACTTTACAGTAGCTCGGGAGGAAACACGCGCTACTATAAAGAGCATAGCAGCAGTGCGCTTCTCTCAAACGCGCTACTGCTAAACGGGGCCAACCGTGTGGACAATTTCAAAATTAGCAGCAGCGACGTGAGTAAAAAGCGCGCTACTACTATTGCATTAGCAGTAGAGCGCACCGTGACCCCGCGCTGCTGCTAAACTTAGGTTGTTGGCTACTGTCGGTCGATTTTTCTAGCAGCGCGGTTTAGCCCTCACGCGCTACTGCTAAATTTGCCCCAGTAGCGTGTTTTTCTTAACCACGCTACTGCTAATTTGCAGTAGCGCTTCTTTTTGTGCCGCGCTGCTGCTAAGATTCTGTGTATAAGGTTTTCCCTAGTAGTGGGCCTTTCTTTTACTTTATGCAATTTTTCTTTTGAAATTTGAGTCTCCATCTTCTCTCATAAAAAGCACCAACTAGGAGGCAGTAAGATCATGCTCAAGTATTGTGTGTAGTTAATATTCGACTGTGTTTCATGAATGGATCAATGTTTGAGCATGATGGGCTAGGGACAACTTATTTTAGCATTGATATTTTGAAAGACATGGTTTCTTGTTGATATGCTTGAGTATCTAAATTATTATGTCAAAACTAGACTATTGCTTCGAATAACTAAAAGTCCAATTGTCCATGATATAAAGAAAAGAATATGATATGATTTGATGAACAACACTCCACATCAAAAATTCTGTTTTTTATCACTTACCTACTCGAGGACGAGTAGGAGTTAAGCTTGGGGATGCTGATACGTCTCCAACATATCTATAATTTTTGATTGTTCCATGATGTTTTATTATCAATCTTGGATGTTTTATAATCATTTTATAGTCATTTTATATCATTTTTTGGTACTAACCTATTAACATAGTGCCAGTTGCTGTTTTTTCCATGTTTTTTACATCACAGGAAATCAATATCAAACGGAGTCCAAATGCCATGAAACGCCACGATGATTTTTTATGGGCCAGAAGAAAGTCAATGGGCCCAGGTTGCACCTAGGGGGTGCCCCAAGGTGGGCACAACCCACCAGGGCACGCCAGGAGGCCCAGGCATGTCCTGGTGGGTTGTGCCCACCTCGGGTACCCCCCGGACCACCTCTTTGTTCTATAAATGCCACAATATTCCAAAAACCCTAGAACAGGCGTCGAAATATTCATCCAGTTGCCGCAGAGTCCACAACCACCAGATCCAATCCAGACATCGTCACGGAGGGGTTCACCACTTCCATTGGTGCCTCTCCGATGATGCGTGAGTAGTTCTTTGTAGACCTTCGGATTCATAATTAGTAGCTAGATGGCTTTCTCTCTCTCTCTTGCTTAATTCTCAATACAATGGTCTCTTGGAGATCCATATGATGTAACTCTTTAGCGGTGTGTTTGTTGGGATCTAATGAACTTTAAGTTTATGATCAGTCATATCTTTTTATATCCGTGAAAGTTATTTGAGTTTCTTTGATCTCTTGTATGCTTGATCTCTTATAGCCTCGTATTTTTCTCCGATATTTGGGTTTTGTTTGGACAACTTGATCTATTTATCTTGCAATGGGAAGAGGTGCCCGGTAGTGGGTTCGATCTTACGGTGCTCGATCCCAGTGACAGAAGGGGAAATGACACGTACGTATCGTTGCTACTAAGGATAAAAAGACGAGATCTATATCTACCGCCATATAGATAAACAGATCTTGTCTACATCATGCCATCGTTCTTATTGCATTACTCTGTTTTTCCATGAACTTAATACACTAGATGCATGCTGGATAGCGGTCGATGTGTGGAGTAATAGTAGTAGATGCAGGCAGGAGTCAGTCTACTAATCATGGACTTGATTCCTATGTAATGATCATTGCCTGGATATCGTCATGAGTATTTGAAGTTCTATCAATTGCCCAACAGTAATTTTTTTACCCACCGTTTGCTATTTTTCTCGAGAGAAGCCACTAGTGAAACCTACGGCCCCGAGTCTTCTTTCCCATATATTTGCCTTGTGATCTACTTTTCCATTGCATTTTTATTCAAATCTATTAAACCAAAAAAATACAAAAATACCTTGCTGCACTTTATTTATTTGCGATCTATTATTTCAATGTATTACAATTTATCTCACGTCCGCTTGCCTATTTCTGGCGCCGTTACCCAAAAGGGATTGACAACCCCTTTAACATGTCGGGTTGCGAGGTGTTGTTTACGTTATGTTGCTTGGTTCTCCTACTGGTTCGATACCTTGGTTCCATAACTGAGGGAAATACTCTACAGTCGCTGTGCTACATCATCCCTCCCTCTCCGGGGAAATACCGACGTAGTTCTAGCTACCATCAAGGGCTTTGATCTACTCCAATTGAGAATGTATCTTGTCATCGTTGGAGTTGTCTGTGGCATCGAACTCGTCGTTGTTGTTGTAGACCGAAGGTGAAATGCCTTGCCTATCCATCATAAGACTCGAGTAGAGGTGCCTAGGAGATGAGATAAACAATACCAACTTACCTTTTCCCAAAGTTGAGGATGTAGATGAAACTTGAGGTGTGTTTCTGGACGCGATTTTGGGCGGAAATTAGTTTTGGAGTCAAAATTGAAGAGATTACGTGGATGGAAGATGGGGAAACTTGGGGAAATACTAGATCCACTCGAAACCAATCAAATCCATGGATCAAAATCAACAAAACTTCATCATACCAACAAATCACAAAAAAAATGGGGCTATTTTTGGTGGGGATTTTCAAAATTTAGGATGAAATCAAACAAAAGAAGGCTAGAAAACGGGGGTAGGGGCTCCAAATACATGATCAACCTCGCTATGATACCAAGATGATGTAGGGTAGAACCCTAGTGGCCCGATCTTTCACAATTGGAGCGGATTCCCTCGAAGAACACAAAGAACACGGGGAAGAACGGAGAGAAATCACAAGGGGAAACACTCAAGGACAAGTCCAATCACACATCCACTAGACAATGAAACACACAAGATCCACAAGGTACATGAACAACAAAGGGAAAGATACAAGGTAGAGTTCATCTCCAAGAGGAGGTCTTGATGGTATCCTAGACGGATCTTCCCACAAGGGGGTCTTGAATCTAAGGTGGATCTTCTCCGTAAAGGTCGCGGTCTCTCTCAATGGAGTAGATCCGTATGGATGAGAAAAGCTTGACCTAAAATGAGCTAATCCTTTGCTAACCCTAGCTAGGAGGAGGTAGGGGTTATTTATAGTCTAAGTGGACGAAAGGGTAAGTGGGAAGGGATACAAGGCCAAAGGCCCACCGCTGCGCACAGGCAGGTACCGGACGTCCGGTCTGTGTCGGATGTTCGACGGCTCGAGGGGGACCGGTCGTCTGGACTGTGTCGGAAGTCAGAAGTTTCTTCTCTGGACAGGTGGCACCGGTCGTCTTGTCGGCGTCGATCGTCCGGGCACTGGGACTTGTTGGTCGTCCGGAGGTTGTCGGTCGTCCGGCCACTGTAGCGTCTTCGTCTGGCTGGGTGGAAGGTGTGTCGGACGTCCGGTGGACGCCGGTCATCCGGGCGCTGTAGAGTCTCGGACGTCCAGTGGCGTGTCGGTCGTCCGGCCGCGGTAGGCTCCGCAGCTCCGTGTTCTTCTGTCTTTGCTTCCGCGCTTCCCTCGCAGATGGTGTAGTTGTACACTTGCGCTCGCACTCCTCATCGTCTGTGAAGCTCCGGCAATACCTATGCATGCACATGAGTGGAGTGTCAAGTAGTATTCCATCCTCAAAGGGGTCAAGTGAACATGTGTAAAGGAGAAGATTCACCTTTATGTACGAGAAGTAGAGGTCGCACCTGTCACTTGACAAATGGACTCTTGACATGGTGATGTCCATAGGATGCTCCGCATCATCTCCCCCCCCCCCCCCTTGGGAAAGATCCGACCTCGGATTGAAAACCAAATCACCACGGGAAAGAGATGGCTTCGCCGTGTATAAGTGGACGTTCACCAAGTACTCATCATCTTCAAGCTCGCAATGGGCACTCTCCAATGTCGCACCGTCTCGTGATTCCTTCAAAAGGAGTAAGGACAACAAACATTTGGAAAAACAAATGTGGTTAGCGTTAGTGCAAAACCAAGCATTCGAGAGGTGGTTCACCCAACAAGTGTCATCATAGAGCATAGCATATGGTGTGACAAAGGATTGTGACATGGCATGTAAGCACATAAATTGAGCACAAGCAAAGATATCATGGGGACAAGCATGTAAATGTGAGGTAGTGATGCAAATATGTGTCAGAAGAGGATAAGCATCTACCTCAAGTTCATAGAAAGCATTCACAAATTTCTCAATGAAAGGTCTATGGTAGGCATAAGAATCATTCACAACACCAAATAAAGTGAAGTGTCTAAACACATGGCTCAAGTGCAAGACAATCCAAGCATAACGTGCATAGGGTGTAGTGAAGATAGTGTGGCACTCAACACAATAGAAAGAGCACTTGTTCAAAATGTGTGAGGCAAGCAAGTCAAGCATGTAGCAATCAATGGGACATGGCATATGTGAAGAAATGACATTGTTGCAACAAAACATGTGATAGGAGCAAGTAATCCAAGAATTGGATGCAACACGCAAGGCATATATATGATGATGCACGGAAGTGTAAAAATTGCAAGTCGAAGCAAGAACTCTAACATGTGCGCAATCAAGGGGTCCAAGATCACAAATAAGTCTCATGGTGCAAGCAACGCAACTAGTATGATCCACACTATTCATGCTCATGGTTTTGGGTTTCTCGAAAGAGAAGGATATCACCTTGAAAGCATGTCCTTGTGCGTCCTTCACAATGCCGAAGCACAAGCAAGTGGGATGTAGAATCGTCATGGTAGAAGGTGGTTCGCTCTCAAGAGCTCGAATGGTCAACTCACGTGAAGTGGAAGTCGACACAAAGTCCAAGTATCCTACACATGCACACAAGAAAACAAAGAACGTATGCGCAAGGTAGATAAACACATCATCCATCATGATGGTTCTCTTCTCTTGCACATAACCATTAGAAGCACAAGTGCATGAATAATATGATGCAACAATGGCTATATTCATGGCACTAGGTATATGGTGCAAAGAGGTAAGACAAGCATGCTTCACAAGAAATATGTCAAAATCTCCAAATACATGCGAGAATGCTATGGGGGCAATCTCATTAGCAAGACTAAAATCATTGTTGCACTCAATACATGGAAAATCGTCTAGCATGAGAGAGGCAACACATGGAGATATATGACAAGAAGCAATAACAATCATATGAAAAGCATATAGATGGTTGTCATCAACAGCATGAAGCGAGCAAGTATGAATCATCGGTGATGCAACAAGGCAAGCAATCACAGAAATCAAGCCGTGCAAACTAGTGGAGAAAAGATGCAACATACTAGAGGAAGTCATGGCAATCATGTCATGTGAGAAAATAGTAGGCATAGACAATGCACATGACATATGGCAAGCACGAACACAAAGCAAGATCATAGTATCATCATCGGAATGGGTCACAAAAGGAACATGGCAATAATAAGCAATATCTCCACCAAGCTTGCAAATACACATACAAGTACTAGATTCAATCATCATGTGTAATGCAAAGCATGGGTCACAAATGCATGGAAAAGGCATAGGAATAAGCATATCATGCAAAGTGAACATGGCAACATGGGCATAGAATATTTAATGGACAATAACCCATAACCAAGTGAGGGCCATGTAGAATGAATCGTGAAGTCTTTGCGCCAAGAGAGCGGTTGGAAAGGCAATCCATGGGATCCCAAATCATCCTTGCTCTCTAGAGCTCGTTTTGTCAACTCGTGGGATTGCGAGGTTGACAAGTATTCATGGGTACCTACACAAAAGAGACACAAACCAAAGAAATTGTGTGCGTGGTAAATGTACACATCATCCATCATGATGTGTATATGCATATGTGAGTTAGCACAAGATAAGAATCGCTCAAAGAAATTTGATGCATGGTATAAGAACATGTCATCCATCATGAAAGAATAGTTATTGTGTATAACACGATGGGAGACAAACTGAGCATACAAATATATGGCACATCAATTTCATTTTTATTCATGGGGAGCATATTGTGCACATAATTATTGGGATCATGCAATGGATGGGAGTGATCAAAATCTCCTAAAATGTATGAGGAAACTATGGGGGTATCCTCATGTGCGATACTGGGAACATCATATGGAGAATATGGACAACATCCAAAACAATGCATATCCAAAGCTAGGTGGTCATGGCATGGCATATGAGATAAATGATGCAAAGGGAGCATATCAATATCATCACAAGAAAAACAAATGCGAATAACCATGGGCTTTTCATCTATTCCAGATGTGCAAATTGGGTTCCTTTTAATGGCATATGCATAGTCACTACGATGAGATTGCAAATATGACATATGATGGATCTCATGAATAGCATATGACAAGTCAAGCATGTTGTCAAACATGATGTGACCTAAAGAATGATCACAAGAAATCCTATGTAACATGGCATCACAACTAATAAACTCCACATGAGAATTATCATACTCATCATAATGGGCAATAAATCATCACATAGGGATGTCGCACTAGCATGAAGCATGTAATAGGTTGATCAACATCATGCAAGCAATCAATGTCAAGAATGTCCACTAGTGGGACTAGAGCATCACCTTCACCTATGTTACCTTGTTCATTCCACTCAAGTGGTGTAGGTGAGGTTGGAAAGACCAAATGGTGGTCATCTTCATCTTGATGGAACCATGTGGGGGTGCATCATATTCCACCATGGCCATTATCTTTTCCAAAGGAAGGATGTAGTCGTCGTGAATCGGCGCGTCATCATATATGGGACCTAGCGCCAAATGAGAAGACACAATAAAGGTAGTGGTCAAATTGTTAGAAATGCAAATGGCCTCACGAGACCTATCAACTATCTCACTCTCTTTATGTGGTGGTTCACTCACTCCCTCAATGTTGGTGCACTCAATCTCACGTATGGTGGAGTCACTCATCTCACTCAAGTGGTGGGGGTTGTGGCTCTCCTCACATGGGAATTGAGGCAACTCGTCATATATGGGGCTAGTGGTGAACTCACTCTCATTCTCAATATGGTGGCCAAAGTCACTCAAGTCATCATACGTCACCGTGGTCGAAGGGAAAATCCCATGCTCAACCGTCTCGTCGCCGTCGCCATGGATGAAGGCTGAAGATGGCACATCATCACGTTGCTCCATGACCGAAGGGAAAATCCCATGCTCGATCATCTCGTCATCGTCGCCGTGGATGAAGGCCGAAGATGGCACATCATCACTATTGCCTCCAAAGATGGAAGCATCATCCTTGCTCGCCACCTCGTCGCTCGCCTCCAAAGCATGGTCCTTGAGGGTCTTCGTAGTCGTACTCGTCGCCGCACCATCTTGAAAAAGAGTCGAAGTAGAATCGGCATCATCAATTCCACATAGAGGGATGGCGGTGAAGTCGAACTTGGGAGCATCGTCTTGGAGCTCGTCGGGCTTGGACATCATCGCGGTACTAGCCTCATGCTCGTTCTCATGGAGCTTGGTCATCGTGAAGTGAGCTTGGGGTGGAGAAGCCTTGGCCTTCATGAGTTCTTGTTCCGCCATGAGAGCACCAATGTAGTAGTCGTCAAGGGACTTGTAGTTCTCGAGGAAGATAGTCTTGGAGATGTCATTGTGCAATCCCATTATGAAGTGGAACTTCATTGAAATGGGGTCGTCCACGCTGGCTCGTCGCAAGGCATTCTTCATCTCCTTGAAGTACGCATCTGTCGGTGTACAAAAGTAGGGGCACACCTTTGTACCCCTTTACTTGTGCACGGGCAGTCGAATACGCGCGCCACAGCCACACTAAGCAGGGCAGAGGACGGGGGCCGGAGAGAAGCCGAAGCCCAAGACAACGCCAAGGCCAAGAACACAAAGAAGCAGAGGGACGGAGCAGGTTCCCCCGGCAAGACCCTTGCCAGGGCAGCCTCAGCGGCCCCGGCAAGATCCTTGCCGGGGTAGCTCGCCCACACCAATGGAGTGAGCCGCCCTTGAGCCCACAGGTTCCAACCAACCAACTACGTTGGGACCAGGGCTCGGGAGGCACCCCCGTGGTGGCATGCAGATCTCTTTCAAGATCATAAACACACAAGATCAGATGAGGACCAGAAGACGGCGACCCTCGGCAAGATCCTTGCCGAGGAAAGCCACAAGACCCCCGGCAAGATCCTAGCCGGGGACGACTGCGCGCCATGAAAAGACCCTTGCCGGGCCCCTGGCAAGGCCCTTGTCGAGGATATCAGCAGGGCCGCTGCCAGGCCCGCACCAGCCAAGTTTCTACCGCCCTTCGCATGCAGCTGCCAGCCCGACCAGTTGGGCTGGCACCTGCGTGGCAACATGCAGCTTCTAGACCAGATCAGCAAGTGCCTGCGTGGCGGCATGCAAATATTCGTGAAGACCCTCTCAAATACACACCAAAGCAGGACTTGGGTCTTACGCATCCTCGCGGCCCGAGCCTGGGTAAACGATACTTGTGCTGACTGTTAATCCTGCTCTTCTCACAACCCTGCGCCCCGGCAACCGTAGTAGGGATTCTTGTGATCCCATAGGTGTCGTTTCCCACCGACATCTTTGGCGCGCCAGGTAGGGGGCGCAATTGTGAGAATCTGGTCTAGCAGTTAGCCTAGCATGTTCGGCATCGCCATGGCCTCTAAGGAAGAAGACGACCAGGAGAAACTGTGCCGCCTGCAAGCGTGAAGGACGCCAGCGCGGCAATAGAAAAGCTAAGTCATCCAGAGCCTTGAGCTATTTCCTTTTATACATAAGGTTATCGTCCTCGGAGATTCCACCTATGTATGGAAAACCTGCACGGAAAGGGGCCTTCCTGCAATTGGCAACGCCCTTGTTCTGTTTCGAGTCCGCTCAACAGCTCAAGCGGCCGCGTCGAGAGTGGCAGGGTAGCCTTCCACAGCCTAGCAACGCTCTCGATTCTGACTCGAGTCAAGGTCGACAGTTCGAGCGGCCGCGTCGGGGGCGGTGAGGTGGTTTGCCCGGCAGCAAGCACACCCGGCAGGCCAATGGGGATCCGTCCTCAAGACGCCGCCTTTGGTTTACGCGCCGGCAAGCCTACCCAGTTAACGTAGGGTGGACATACAAAGGAAAATCGAACAGGAAAATAACATGCATAATATCAGAAGTGTTGCAGAGTTATATTACATCAAATTGTTGTTGCGGTTCTAACTAAAGATAGAAATTGTCTTGGTCATGAACCTACAGCGGCAATAAGAAACAGGTGCCTAATCCTGGCGATGGCCCTCCACCCTTTGAATTCCACCGATAAGGCTGATGATGGGCTCGATACGCTCCTTGAGCGGCGCGACGTCAGTACCCTCCGGCAAGCTCTCCAGCGCAGCGTCGAAGTCAAGGGTGGGGTTCCAGTACGCCACCTTGGTGAGGACCTTGGTCATGGCTGTAACGCCCCGAATCCGATGCGCCAGGTGTCTTCCAGTTATTCGCCGTCGTTGTCATGTCATGTGCTTGCGTGCTGCATTTTGCCATGTCATCATATGCTTTGCATCATCATGTTTTTTTCAAAACTTGCATCCGGTCCTTTTCCTCGTTGTCCGTTTCGCGATCCGACACTCCCACACGCGCCCGTTGCCCCTCTCAGACCTCGTTTCATGAGTGGCTTTTAAATGCTCTTGAAATGGGATGAAACTTGATGTGTGGTGTTGTTTTAGAGTAGGTAGACCGCCTATCAATTTTCATTCCATTTGGAGTTCGTTTGACGCCCTTACGGTTAACCGTGTAACCCCGAAGCCCCTCTCTCTTTGCAGCCCAGTCCCACTTCACCACAGCCCTCTAGCCCATCCAAACCCCCTCCATGCTCTCGGTCGTTGGATCGTGATCCTGTGGGCAAAAACCGCTCCTCATTCGGACTCTCCTAGCTCCCTCTACCTATATAAACACTTCCCCCCTTCAAAATCGTAGTCTAAACCCTAGCCCTCTTCTTCCTCCGCGCCGCCGGACGCGTCCGCTGGCGGCCGGACATGTCCGCCACCCGCAGCCACGTCTCCAGAACCAATCCCACGCCGCCACCTCAGCGCCGCCGCCGCCCGGACCAATCGCTGCGCGCCACGTCGCCCGCGCCCGCGCCCCACTTCGCCGCCTCCAACGCGGGCCCGCGAAGCCCGACCGCGGCCCTCCCCGGCCCGCGCCTCTGTCGCCCGGGTCAACACCCGACCCCGCGCGCCCGCCGCCCCGCACGTCCCGCGCCGAAGCCGCCCTTCGTCGCCGCCCGCCGCCCGTCTTCAACCGCGCCGGCGAGCTCCGCCACCCGACTCCGGCGCCGCCCCACCTCGCGGATCCGGCGGCCCCAAGGCCAGATCCGCCCATCCTCGACGTCTGCGCCCGGATCCGGCGACTCATGCCTCGCCGGACCTCCCTCGAACCCCTCCGGCCACCGTCTCCCTCTTCTCCGGCGGAATTCCGGTGAACCTCGGGAAGCGTGCCGACGAACCCGAGATCCGTTTCGCGAGTGGTATTTTTCACCAAGTCCCCAGGATTTTCATATTATGTGTGCATCTTTGACCTGCCATAAGTTCCTACTCGTAGCTCCGTTTTGCATGTATGATATATCAAAATGTTCATTGTGAGATGCTCTACATTTCATTCCATCGTGGTATGCTTTTTTGAGTTCATATTGATTCCTTAATCATAGTTGCAAGAATGCTATATGATGTTAACCTGCTGAGACTGTTATAACTTGCTGTTTTGTCTTTTTGGTTGCATTTTGTGTGTGCATCCTTTAAGCATGATGTATACATGTTTTAGGAGCATATTCATGCCATCTTTACAGTGTTGCCATCCATGTATTTTGTTTTTCCATGTAGTGAGTGAATCAAGCTTGTGAATTGGGCTACTTGCTGTTACTGTTCTGCTATGCTGAATCTGTCATACATGTTGCTATGTTTGCTTTAAGATACCAATTAATCCATGCATAATCTGGAGATGCTTAGTTTACATGTTTTGTTTTCCATGTTATGATTTATCTTTCCATGCCTTTTGATGCCTCATATATATCATTTAGCATATGTTTTCATTGCCATGAACATGCCTAAATGATGTTCCAGTTTTCTGTCAACTTCATGATGCCATGTTATGAGCTCGATATTGATTAATCTATGCCTCTTTTAGAGTTGCTCCAATTACATAATTTCATGTATGCTATGAGTATTCTGTTCACATGCCATGTTTGTTAAGTTTGGATATCATATGACCTCTGTTCCAAGCTTGTCAACATGCTATGCTGATGTTGCTGTTTTACACTTGCTGAGACTGTTATCATTTGCAATCTTGTCATGCCCTTTTGAGCATGTTCTAGTGGTTTCTAGAGATATCTCAGTGTTCATGTTTTGTAATGCTTCACCTGTAAATCACGTACATGCCATTTTTTCATGTTGAGGTGTTGTAGCATGTCGTTTTGATGTTGGTAAGATGCCTAGTTGCTGTTTTGGACAGCTTGTCCTTTAAACTTGTTTCATGTGTATGTGTTGAATTGTTGCTCCATTGTGCATGTAGTTTCATGTTATCTCGTTGCATCTATGTTTTGAGTGTGTTTGCTTGATGTTTGAATGCATTTTGCATCAATGCCATGTTTAACTTGTTTTGCTCATATCTTCTAGGTCGTAGCTCCGAATTAAATGAACTTTATATGTAACTTGACTAGAATTTCGTGTAGATCATCTTGGTGCATCTTAACTTGTTGTTTAACAACTTGAATATAAGGTTTATTCAGATCTGGACCAATTTTGAAATTTGCATATGAGGACTTACCGGAATTGTTATATGTTGTCTCCGGCCTCATTTAAACTTGCTTTGATGTGTTGTTCTTGTATGCATCATCTCTTGCCATGAGTAGCTTCATGTAGCCTTGTCATGCATCATACTTGGTTGAGCATCATGTCATGTTTATGTGTTGTGTGTTCACCGTGTGTTTGCTTCTTTCCGGTTGTGCTTCTTCTCGATAGTTCCTGTTTTGTTGCGATCGTGAGGATTCGTTCGACTACGCTTGGTTTGTCTACGTGGCTTCGTATTCTTCATGGACTCGTTCTTCTTCCTAGCGGGATTTCAGTCAAGATGACCGTTACCTGGATCTCACTACTATCATTGCTATGCTAGATGTCTCGATGCTATCGCTATGTCGCGCTACCTACCACTTGTCTATCAAGCCTCCCAAATTGCCATGAAAGCCTCTAACCTTTTTATCCTTCCTAGCAAACCGTTGTTTGGCTATGTTACCGCTTTGCTCAGCCCCTCTTATAGCGTTGCTAGCTGCAGGTGAAGTTGAAGTTTGCTCCATGTTGGAACATGTTTACGTTGGGATATCACAATATCTCTTATTCAATTAATGCATCTATATACTTGGTGAAGGGTGGAAGGCTCGGCCTTATGCCTGGTGTTTTGTTCCACTCTTGCCGCCCTAGTTTCCGTCATACCGGTGTTATGTTCCTTGATTTTGCGTTCCTTAAGCGGTTGGGTGTTATGGGAACCCCTTGACAGTTCGCTTTGAATAAAACTCCTCCAGTAGGGCCCAACCTAGGTTTTACAATTGCCAAACAACCTATTACCCTTCCCTTGGGTTGGCCAACCCGAGGGTCATCTTTATTTTAACCCCCCCGGGCCAGTGCTTCTCTAAGTGCTGGTCCGAACTGAGTAGACTGCGGGGCCACCTCGGAGAAACTTGAGGGCTGGTTTTACTCGTAGGATGTCTCATCTGGTGTTGCCCTGAGAACGAGATATGTGCAGCTCCTATCGGGATTGTCGGCACATCGGGCGGCTTTGCTAGTCTTGTTTTACCATTGTCGAAATGTCTTGTAACCGGGATTCCGAGACTGATCGGGTCTTCTCGGGAGAAGGAATATCCTTTGTTGACCGTGAGAGCTTGTGATGGGCTAAGTTGGGACACCCCTGCAGGGTATAAGCTTTCAAGAGCCGTGCCCGCGGTTATGTGGCAGATGGGAATTTGTTAATATCTGGTTGTAGAGGACTTGAAGTTAACTTAATTAAAATACACCAACCGCGTGTGTAACCGTGATTGTCTCTTTTCGGGGTTGCTCGAGCGGAGAACACGGTTGGGTTATATTTGACCGTAAGTAGTTCAGGATCACTTCTTGATCATTACTAGTTGGCGACCGCTTGCGTAGTTTCTCACCTTACTCTTGTATTCGTAAGTTAGCCACCATACATTGCTTAGTGCTGCTGCAACCTCACCACTTTACCCCTTCCTTACCCTTTAAGCTTTGCTAGTCTTGATACCCATGGTAATGGGATTGCTGAGTCCTCGTGGCTCACAGATTACTACAACAACAGTTGCAAGTACAGGTTATGTGATGATCATGACGTGAGAGTGATGTTTATTTGTGTTGGAGTTCTTCTTCTTCGTCGATCTTGGGTTAGGTTCCTGGTCGGCAGCCTAGGCTAGCAGGGTGGATATTGTTTGAGTTTCTGTTTGTGTTTCATCCGTAGTCGGATGTTGATCTCTTGTATGATGTTGATGTATTCTTGGGGCGTTTGTGCCTTTTGTATGTATCCCCATCCATTATGTAATGTTCATGTAATGATATCCACCTTGCAAAAGCGTGTCAACATGTGGTTCTATCCTTGGTGGGACCTTCGAGTCTCGTATCGCATATTGGGCGTGACAATGGCACCCCGGCAGAGCCTTCGGTTCTCGTCGGCCAGTGAAGCCGCCCTATCGGAGTGAAACTGCTCCAGGGCCCCGAGAACACCCTCGAAGAACAGGGTCAGCTTGGCATTGGTGGTCCCACTGCGCTCTGGGGCGTACCTCACATTTTGGCATCCCCATGGTAGCCAACTGCGTGGTGATCCTGCCGGTGACGTCCTCGAGGCGGCTGATCCAGTGATTCTCGCCCTCCACGAAATCCTTGTGGCTGGCGGCTTTGCTCCTCCGCTGCAGCTTCTCGGCCTCCAAATCCTTGGCCAGGGTCTCCTCCCGAGCTTTGGCCTCTGAGAGCATCTCCTCGAGGCCCTCCAGCTTCAGCTTGCGGTCTATGGTGGAGCGGTTGGCCTCGGAGAGCTCCCTGGCCCTACTGATGGCCGCGCCCTGTGCCTCTGTCAGGGCGCCGTTGAGCGTGTTCTTCTCCTGGGACAGCTTTAGGGCCTGCTCCTTCAGCCCGTCCCGCTCCACCTCCTCACCTTGCCGGTGTGAACCAGAGCCTGGGCATCGAGCGTCTCCCTGTGCCTCTGCTCCAGCTCTTGGGTCTGCTGCGCGACAAGGTTCTCCACCTCCCTGTCCTTGGCGCGGAGTTTGGCGTCGAGGTCCGCCTTGCGTTTGGCGAGGTCCTCCTCCTGGGGGTTCAGTGCGGCCTGATGCTGGGTCCGAGCAGCCTCGGCTGCAGCGGCCAAGCCCTCCGCCGTCTCCTGGGCCTTCTTGATGTTGGCCAGCTTCATGGTGAGCTCCACATCGCGCTTGGCCAACTCACCCTGGGCGGCCTTCAGCTCTTCGCTAGCTTGGCGGAACCAAGTCCGCGCCTCGGTGACGCGCACCTTGAGATCCGCCTCCGCCTTGTCCACCGTTGCCATCCTGGACTTGGCCTTGTCCAGGCAGGTGCGGTGGAGCGCCTGGAGCTTCCGGAAATTGGCGCCCATGGCCTGGAGAAGCCGCTCCTCCTGAGAGCCATCGCCACCGGCGCTCGGCTCATCGACGACCTCGAGCACGGCGGCGGCAAGCACCTCTTCGTCAAACACCTCTCCCTCGACGGGTGCCCTGGAGCTGGACGCCCCTGGGAGGTGGACGAAGAGGTCGTCGGTCACCCGCAGATACTTGCCGGAGCCGGAGGCAGTAGAGGAGGAGGGCTGGTCATCGACCACCACCTCCTCGGTGGCGTCCTTGCCGGCCTCTCCGGCAGACCCCTTGCCGGGCTCCCCATCAGGCCCCTTGGCGGCGTCTTCAGCAGCACCCTTGGCGGACTCCTCGGCAGCGACCTTCTCGGCCTCTGCCACGGCGTCCGTGGTGACGTCCCGGATGATGGCGTCTATGTCCTCCTGGTCCGCCGATGGACGATCTGGACACCAAGAGGGGAATGAGACAAAGCTAAGACCAAGAATCAGCAAGAAAAGAAAGAGAATAGGGACGAAAGGCGAGCGGCTTACCAATGCTGGGCTGGGGAGCAGAGGTCCCCTCCCCACCAACATTTGGCGCCGAGGCAAAGCCACCGGCACCCGAGTTCTCCTCCCCCTCCTTTGTGTCCATGGGCTCGGTGCTTGGCACCCTTGTCGGCGACACCCCTCGGGGCGGCGTGGTCGATGGGGGCGGCGTGTTAGGGTTAGCCCTCCGTGGCTCCTCCTCCTACTGTCCTCCTCCTGCGACTACGGCAAGGTCAGCACCAGGAGATCGTGCCCCCCAACACATGTTGACGAGGGGTGAGTGATGAACTTACACTGGGGGCTGTGCCGAGGGCTGCTGTCCGGGCTACTCAGCACCACCAGTGGTGCCCTCGAAGTACCCGTCGGGGCCTGATCGCCCGTCGAGGCTTTGGCCCTCTTCACCCTCTGGGCCAGCGTCTCTGCATCCCTGCGAAGATGAAAACAAGTCAAGACAAGCGGTACAGATTGAGGGGACGGAGATGACAGAAAAGAGCAAGATACTTACTCGTCATCCACCTCCTCCTCTGCTGCTTTCCTCTTCCTCCTTGGGCCGAGGGACCCGAAGTCAAAGGTGACCCCTGCGTCAACGTTTGCGGGAGGAGGGGAAGGAGGTGGTGTCTGAACGCGCTTCGCCGAGGAAGAAGCGGATGCCTTCTCCTTCGCCACCGCGGCCGTCACCACTTTCTTCGCTGCCGCGGCCCTCGTCTCGCGTGCGGACATCTCCTGGGTCTGCTGCAGCTGCGCGGCCCTGCCGGGCCGGACCGGCTCGCCGGAGGTGGCCCGCCGTAGAACCCGTCCTCTCCCCGTGGCTGGAGGGTCGACGGCAACGGCCTCCTCCTCCTCGGCCTCCTCCGACGACGACTCACCGACCACGTCTTCCACGAGAGGAGCCCCGGTGCCGGCACTGCTGGCCTCCCCGACGGCCTCCGCCCACTAGGCGAGCTCCTTCTCCTCTACTTCCACCGCGTCCTTGTCCTCCACGCCGCCGGTGCTGCCGGCCTCCTCGGCAAGCTTCGCCTCCGCCGCCCTAGCGGCGATCTAGTCCAGCTCCACCTAGGAGGTGTCCTGGACGAGCCGTGGCTCAGCGGTGACGTACCCCTCATGCAAGGTGTCGAAGAACTCCTGCACTTGGATATCCTCCGGCTCGGCCCAGTTCGGGTCAAGGCCATGCACGTTGAAGTCCAACATCATGGCGATGATGTCGGTCCGGCGAGAGTTGTTGCTCAGCGGGACCACTCCTGCCGGCAACCTGAACAACGACCCCTTGGCGACCTTGCCGGCCTTCGCGGTGGCCCTCGTGGCCTTGCCGGTCCGCTCGACCTCGCCATCGTGGTTCACGTCAAGCTAGAAGTGCCACTGGCAGAGATGGGCGTGCCTCATCACCTTGAGGTTCTGGTCGAGGCCGGGGCGGAGCCTCATGATGTCGGCGGCATTCGTAAAGAGTCAGGCCGGCCTCCACTTGTTATGCAGCGGAGAGATTCGGCGGCGGATGAAATCCTCCCCGATCATCTCGAGGGTGAGCCCGGCCTTGATGAGGCGGAGAATCCTGGTGGTGGCGACCGTAAGCTTCGCGTAGTTAGCATCGACATCGCTCCAATCGCTTCTGCGGACCGGCGGCGCCTTGCGGACCCGGCAAAAGTCCGGCGGGTCCTTCTCCTTAATCCAGCACCACCGGCACCGCCATTCTTCCCACCTCTCCTTCATGGCGCCCTCCGGGTACGCCCCCTTGGACCTTGGGATCCAGGTGACGCAACCGGAAATGGCGCCCCCTAGTTGGATCCGAGGGGAGAAGTAGTGGCGGAAGAGCGCCGTGTTGGGATACACGCCGGCGAAGCCCTCGCAGAGGTGCGCGAAAAGAGCCATGCACGCCACGACATTTGGAGTAAAATCCAAAAGATGGAAGCCGTAGGGCGTCCTCGGCGCAGTTGGCGGGGATGACGCGTGTGGCTGGATGCCCCGTCGTCTCTCCCACCGTCTTCACCCCTCACAGGGGCTTGAAGTAATCCCGCAGTTCGATCGCGTCGACCGTCGAGGGGAAGTAGGCGAGCTGCGTCCGCTGAGCCGCCAGCGCACTCTCCGGCGGCTCCGTCGCTCCGGCGTCCTTGGCTACTCCCTTGCCCTTGGTGGATTTGGGCGCCATGGCGGCTGGGGGAGCAAGAGACAGAGGACGGAAGAGGCGCAGCAGCGGCGAGCGAAGGCAAGAACCCGAGAAGGAGGAAGAAAGGGGGCGGCAGCTTTGAGGTTGGAGAAGACGCAGGGAGGGGGGTAAAGTGAGCAGCGCGCCCGCGGTTATTCCTTTTTATGGGGAAAGCGCGGGCCACCTCCTTTCCCATTAACTGCGATGTGACGCATGCATGCGGAAACCGCCCCACGCATGCCGCCCACGTCACGCACGATCCTCCACGACGCGCGTCCAACGCGGGTCGTGGGGAAGCGCAGCGGACGAAGAGTTACTGCGGTGAAAATCCACCCCGCCTACCCGCGCACCGTTCTGTGCCTGGCCCAACAACGTGTCGCGCTTATGTGTGGCCCAGGCCCGGGGGCTCCTAAAGATGTCGGTGGGAAACGACACCTATGGGATCACAAGAATCCCTACTACGGTTGCCGGGGCGCTGGGTTGTGAGAAGAGTAGGATTAACAGTCAGCACATGGATCGTTTACCCAGGTTCGGGCCGCGAGGATGCGTAAAACCCTAGTCCTGCTTTGGTGTGTATTTTAGAGAGTTCTTGAGCTCTCGAACTAGCTATGGTGGCTGCGTAGTTCAAAAGAGCCGAATCCCACTCCAGTATGCCATGGGCCTCCTTTTATAGTCGAAAGGGGCTACCACAGTGGCACACAGGAGGTGGAAAGGCCTACAGTGTTGCAAGCTTATCGCTCGTATTACAGGACAAGATGCATTTAATGCGTCGCTTAGGTGTCCCCTAGCTTTATCAGGGACGGGGAGCGAGGCCCGTCCCGTCCGTCGCCGCTCCTCTTCACTTCGACACGCACCCTGGCCAGCGACGCATGCGGCGCCACATAGGCAGGCAAGCAGTTGAGGTGGCGCGGTGGTAGGGTCTTCACGAAGATCTGCATGCCGCCACGCAGGCACATGCTGATCTGGTCTGGAAGCTGCATGTTGCCATGCAGGTGCCAGCCCAACTGGTCGGGCTGGCAGCTGCATGCGAACGGCGGTAGAAACTTGGCTGGTGCGGGCCTGGCAGTGGCCCTGCTGATATCTTCGGCAAGGGCCTTGCCGGGGGCCCGGCAAGGGTCTTGCCATGGCGCGTAGTCGTCCCCGGCAAGGATCTTGCCGGGGGTCTTGTGGCTTTCCTCATCAAGGATCTCGCCGAGGGTCGCCGTCTTCTGGTCCTCATCTGATCTTGTGTGTTTATGATCTTGACAAAGATCTGCATGCCACCACGAGGGTGCCTCCCGAGCCCTGGCCCCAACATAGTTGGTTGGGTTGGAACCTGTGGGCTCAAGGGCGGCTCACTCCGTTGGTGTGGGTGAGCTGCCCCGGCAAGGATCTTGCCGGGGCCGCTGAGGCTGCCCCGGCAAGGGTCTTGCCGGGGGAACCTGCTCCGTCCCTCTGCTTCTTTGTGTTCTTGGCCTTGGCGTTGTCTTGGGCTTCGTCTTCTCTCCAGCCCCCCTCCTCTGCCCTGCTTAGTGTGGCCGTGGCGCGCGGCTCCGACTGCCCATGCACAAGTAAAGGGGTATAAAGGTGTGCCCCTACTTTTGTACACCGACAGCGTCGATGGAATTGGATCCTTGGATGGTGTTCTCCAATTGGCGTAGAAGTTATTCTGTGTAGGTTGGAGGCACGAACTCACGCCGCATGCTCTCTTCGTCTTGGGCCAACTCATGTCGTAGCTCTTCGAAGGTGTGTGAAGACACCATGTGTACGCGTAGTCGTGGAAGTTCCTTGTGGCGCACTTCACTTGATCTTCGGGACGAACTTGATGTAGCTTAAGGTAGTCGTCCATCAAGCGCTCCCACTCGAGATACTCCTCGGGTTCTTAATTCGCATAGAAAGGAATCTCGTGGTCGGTGTCGAGGTCATAGTAGCTCCTGGAAGTCGCGGACTTGTGCTTGGGGAGCTTCTCTTGAGCGTAGTCTTGGGGTGCTTGTTGGTGAAGATGTCGTATGTCCGTAGGCGAAGATGCCTTGAAGTCGCTTGGTGAAGATGCCAAGGGAGATGGTGAAGTCTTTGAGGAGTTGTTTGTGTTGATCTCTTGACCTTCACGTTCTTGTTGGTGATGGTGTCAATGCCGATGTGATCTTGCCGGAGATGGTAGCTCGGAAGCATGTGCTCTTGAGCGTCTTCTCGAAGATGAGGAAGATTGTTTGTAGGAATTGATGAGGGCTTTGATCTCCTCCAATTGAGCATGCATCATGGTGTCGGTGGAGTTGTCCGTGGCATCGAACTCGTTGTTGTTGTTTTTGTAGACCGAAGGTGAAATGCCTTGCCTATCCATCACAAGACTCGAGTAGAGGTGAGTAGGAAATGAGGTAAACAATACCAAGTTACCTTTTCCCAAAGTTGAGGATGTAGATGAAAGTTGAGGTGTGTTTCGGGACGCGATTTTGGGTGGAAATTAGGAATTTTTAACTCACAATTGAAGAGATTTCGTGGATGAAATATGGGGAAACTTGGGGAAATGCTAGATCCACTCTAAACTAAGCAAATCCGTGGATCAAAATCAACAAAACTTCATCATACCAACAAATCACAAAAAAATTGGGGCTATTTTTGGTGGGGATTTTCGAAATTTAGGATAAAATCAAACAAAAGAAGGCTAGAAAACAGGGGTAGGGACTCCAAATACGTGATCAACCTGGCTCTGATACCAAGATGATGTAGGGTAGAACCCTAGTGGCCCGATCTTTCACGATTGGAGCGGATTCCCTCGAAGAATACGAAGAACACGGGGAAGAACAAAGAGAAATCACAAGGGGAAACACTCAAGGACAAGTCCAAACACACATCCACTAGACAATCAAACACACAAGATCCACAAGGTAAATGAACAACAAAGGGAAAGATGCAAGGTAGAGTTCATCACCAAGAGGAGGTCTTGATGGTATCCTCGACGGATCTTCCCACAAGGGGGTCTTGAATCCAAGGTGGATCGTCTCCGTAGAGGTCGCGGTCTCTCTCGATGGAGTAGATTCGTATGGATGAGAAAAGCTTGACCTAAAATGAGCTAATCCTTTGCTAACCCTAGCTAGGAGGAGGTAGGGGGTATTTATAGTCTAAGCGAGCGAAAGGTTAAGTGGGAAGGGATACAAGACCAAAGGCCCGCGGCTGTGCACAAGCAGGTACCAGACGTCCGGTCGGTGTCGGTCGTCCGACGGCTCGAGGGGACCGGTCGTCTGGCCCGTGTCAGAAGTCCGACGTTTCTTCTCTGGATAGGTGGCACCGGTCATCTGGTCGGCGTCGGTCGTCCGGCGCTGGGACTTGTCGGTCGTCCGACCACTATGGCGTCTTTGTCTGGCTGGGTGGAAGGTGTGTCGGACGGCCAGTGGACGCCGGTTGTCCGGACGTTGTAGAGTGTCGGACGTCTGGTGGCGCGTCGGTCGTCCGGCCGCTGTAGACTCCGCAGCTTCGTGTTCTTCCGTCTTGGCTTCCACGCTTCCCTCACGGATGGTGTAGTTGTACAATTGCGCTCGCACTCCTCGTCGTCCGTGAAGCTCCGGCAATACCGATGCATGCACACGAGTGGAGTGTCAAGTCGTATGCCATCCTCGAAGGCGTCAAGTGAACACATGTAAAGGAGAAGATTCACCTTTATGTACGAGAAGTAGAGGTCGCACGTGTCACTTGCCAAACGGACTCTTGACATGGTGATGTCTGTAGGATGCTTCGCATCAGAACATCACATTACGAATAACCGAAATAAACAAGGTATATGACAAACAACCAAAGATAATAATTGAAACTGGACATATGCTAACTACAAACAACCGAACAACCAAAATCTGTTAAAAGAGGCATATGCTAGGTACAACAGGCTTAACAGCAAGCAAATATAGCCATTCATAATGATATTGTTGAAATTGCGTAGAATGTAGCTTGTTCTTAAGCATCAAATTGTACAATTGAACATCACAATGAGAAAAAAGAGGGGGCACTTTGCCTACACAACGCTTAATGGGAAACAAATATGGTCATTGAACTGGTAATGATGAAATTGTACTACACAGTAAATAGTTGCACGTATAGAGCATCACATTGTGAATAACTAAAATACACAAGGCGTACTGCAAACAACCAAATATAGCAATTAAAATTGGACATATTCTCATTACAAAAGGGGCTGGACAAAAAATCATGGGTTTCCCCCGGTGACGAGGCATAGCAAAACAAATCATGGGTTTCCTCACTTGTCACAGATGGGCTCCTTCCCATTGGAAGAGCATGGAGGTTGGGTGCGTTCCGTTTTGTGGCAGATGAGCTCCTTCCCCATGGAAGATCACGAATCTAGGCTACCCTCCCTGATGTCGCAGATGTACTCTTTCCCCATGGAAGAGTGAAAGAGGGTGCCTGCTCATGGTCGTCATCGATGAGGTCTGACTTGGAAGCTGAGGATCCCAAGCCAGTGTCGCAGAACGTGTCCTTCAGAACTGACAAAAGGGGCTCAATGGCAATGAAGGATGGAAAATTCTTGACAGCGAGCCAGAGGAAATCAGAGGTGAGGTCGTGGATGATCGACGATGGTTGACCCCGAGGGATTGAGGGCCAGCCAGTTAACCTGTGACACAGCCCGTGTCAGGTCGTCGCTGTTGACGACCTCGATGTCATAGCCAACGTCCATGACATACCAACATACTCTAGCCTGCTGATTGAGAGCATGCGGCCAGTCATCATTTTTAGCTTCCTCGATGGCCACCAAACTGTCCTCGGCCGAGGCCATGATAATCCTATTTTGGGCCATTTGCTCCTCGAGCTCCCTGGGAAGCATAGTCGGGCTTAGCCTGCGACGCTCTGGAGTGGGGGAGGGGGTGGGGATGGCGATCTATATGAAAGGGGGTGTTTTGCAGACATCATTTAGTAAACTCAAGGCGGCTAGGGTATGGAGATCAGTGGGTAACCTGCATGTGTATACCGGTAGAGGTTTACGATGGAGGCGGCGCGACGGCGCTGGTGGCGACCTTGCTAGGGTTGCGAGCGAGGGAGGGGCGGTGTGTGTGTGTGTGTGTGTGTGTGTGTGTGTGTGTGTGTGTGTGTGTGTAAGCGGAGGTTTTGGGGGGTATGTGTGGGGGGGCAAGGTGGTGTTTGAGGAAATACCGTGGCTACTAAAAATTTTACTAGGCGGGAGTAAACTGACGGGGCTACTGAAAATTTGGTTGAAGGGATTAAAGCGGAGGGGGAACAACAAACATTGCACATGGTCCAAACATAATGATCATGTGCTATGTCACGCCCAATATGCGATACTATCCTAAAGAGACTCGAAGGTCCCACCAAGGATAGAACCACATATTGAAACGCTTTTGCAAGGTGGATATCATTACATCAACATTACATAATAGAAGGGGATACATACAAGGCATACAAATGCCGCAAGAATACATCGATACATCATACATAAGAACAACATCCGACTACGGATGAAACACAAACAGAAACTCAGACAATATCCACCCTGCTAGCTCAGGCTGCCGACCAGGAACCTAACCCAAGATCGACGAAGAAGAAGAACTCCAACACAAGTAGACATCGCTCTTGCGTCATGAGCATCGCATAACCTGCACCTGCAACTGGTGTTGTAGTAATCTGTGAGCCACGAGGACTCAGCAATCCCATTACCATGGGTATCAAGACTAGCAAAGCTTAAATGGGTAAGGAAAGGATAGGTGGTGAGGTTGCGGCAGCGACTAAGCATGTATGGTGGCTAACATACGCAAATAAGAGCGAGAAGAGAAGCAACGGAACGGTCGTGAAACTAGCAATGATCAAGAAGTGATCCTGAACTCCTACTTACTTCAAACATAACCCAAAAACCGTGTTCACTTCCCGGACTCCGCCGAAAAGAGACCATCACGGTTACACACAAGCAGACCGGAGCTACACACAAGCAGTTGCGATGAACAGGGCAACATAGTGCAAAAATCTCAGGGACTTTGGCAAATTTTCACCTCGCAGAAAACGGGACGGGGTGGTGCAGCGGGGTGAAGCGGTCCAGGGGCGGCGCGTTTGGTACGGTGTCCTGGTGGATCTCATCCACCCGGACCGGATCTGGGATGAGGCGAACTCCGGCGAGGGACGGGGCGAATCCGGCGAGGAGGCGGCACCGGCGGGCGCCGGTGCGGGGACGCGGCGGCGGGGAGGCGCCGAACGCCGGAGGGGCGCGGCGGCGAGGGACACGCGGGCGTGGGCGGCGCGGAGGAGTAGAGCTCCGGCGGGGCACCGGCGAGGGTCGACGGCAGGGGCGGGGTCGGTGATGCGGGGCTCCGGCGAGCGAGGAGGCGGCAGAGGCGGGCGCCGGCCTGAGGGCGCGATTGCGAGGCGCTCGGGCGGCGCCGGGATCCAGGCGGCGGCGGCGCAGGAAGCCAGGCGGCGACGCGTGCGGGCTGACTCGGGCCCAGACGGGCTTGGGCGGGCTGACCGCGGGCTCAGGCGGGCCGCGGTGGGAGGAGGTGGCTGGGATGGGCGCTGGGGACGCGTGGCGCTCCAGAAGAGGTGGGACGCGGTGGCTGGCGGCGGCGCGGCCATTGGGTGCGCGACAAGTGGCGGCGGGGGAAACTACCGGCACTGAAAACGAGGAGGGAGGCGGCGGCTGCAAGGTGGGGGAAGGGTAGGGGCTAGGTTAGGGTAGGTTTAGGCCATTTCTGACAGGGGGAGGGGTCTATATATAGCAAGGGGCTAGAGTTAGGCGTTTTGGAGCATTTTGGAGCCTCCGATCGCCATCGAACGGCTCCGGATCGGAGGGGGTTGGTAGGGGGGCAGATGGGCTGTGTAGAAGGCCTCGGGCTATGGGGAGAGAAGAGAAGGGCAGCCCGGCGGCAGTTTCGGAGACCGAAACGTCCGACGATTAAACCGGCAATGGTGCCGCTACGGATGACGGTTGGGCTATCAAACGGACTCCGAATGCGATGAAATTTGGCAGGCGGCCTACCTACACTATAATAAGACCGCACGCCAACTTTCAACCCATTCCGAGAACATTTTTATGCCACTTATAAAATAATATTTTGGAGGTGCCGCGGGCGTGTGCGAGAGTGTTCGTGCTCAGAACGGACAATGGAGAGAACCGGGAGGACCCGAACGGATGCAAGTTTCGAAAAACATGCAGATGAAATGCAGATGATGACATGGCAAAATGCAACACGCAAGCAAATGACATGGAAAGGACGGCGAATAACTGGCAGACACCTGGCGCATCGGATCCGGGGCGTTACAACACTCCTCCACTAACAAGAGATCTCGTCCCGAGATCTTAGGACCGAGACGAAAGGAAAAAGGGATGAGGTGAAATAAGAGCAAAACAGTGAGGATGACCAAAGTCAAGAACACTCGAGTAGGAAAGAGGAATGTTGAATGAGACAAGAAGCAAAAGCTCAAGGAATAAGGCTGAATTTGAAACCACTCTTGTTACAAAAAGGATTATGAGATAGAATGAAGGATGAATAGAATAAGATTTGAGCCTTGCGATGATTCCGATGGAGGTTCCGACGAGATGGCCGAGTAAGCTTGGAACTCCAGAAAGAAAGATGGAATCACTTGGGATTAGAGTATATTCAACATGAACAACTCTGAAGGAAGGGATTAGATAACTTGATGGGGAAGAATAAGAATTATGTTATGCCTATCCTCCATCAATTAAATTGATAAGATACCATGGATTTGCATACCACTTATTCGCGTTGGAAAAGATTAAGGGGGGATATAGCGCAAAACTAGAGAAAGTCTTCATGAACCACCGGTAGGATTTGGAAAGAACAAATTAATTGATATGATTACAAATGACAAGGGGTCTTGAGCGAGCCACCGTTAGAATTCAAAATTGAATGACGAAGGAGAATGACTCACCGGGAAAAATAGGAAAAGCACGAATATACTTGAGGGAATCAAGATGCAATTGAAAGAAGAGATCGCGAGCTGATTGAAGCATACTTGAACGAAGCACCGGAAGAATATGTAAACGAACGAAGGGGCACGAATATAGAATAATTGGAGAACGAATCTGAAAACTTAGGACGAAGAAATCTTCTGAAAAGATGGCCTTCAGATGATCGAGAGAGAAAACAGCTCCTGAAATACTCCGGATGGATGAAAAGAATTGCACGACTAGAAACAATTTGAGAGGATAACATGAAGCTAGCACCACGAATCTCCGAGAGAACGGGCAAGATTTAAAAGAAACTCTTCTTCGGTCCTCAAAAGTTGAGAATGACGACGAGAAACAACACCAAAATTGTTGAGATACTCCAGGAGAATGAAAAGAGGAAAAGGTTGACCCGATCATGAAAGAATTTGAAAGCAATCTTGGAGAAGCATCTGACTGATGAAATTCATACTTACGTCAAACTTCGAAAAGAATTTGAGAATAACTCCGGAAAACTTAGAAGAGTCAGGTAAGATCCTGGGAAAAGACCTATGGGTTAGGGCCCACTGAAAAGAAACACCGTTGAAAAAGATTGTTGCAGAGATAGATGATGCACCGGAACAATTGAAATATTTGAATGAGGTGACACCCTCGAAATAATTGAATGCAACACGAATCTTCTAAGATGTCTTCATCACTCCGGAATGATAAAATGGCGAGAGGCGAACGAGCAAGGGGAACACTTGAGTCGAGGAAAAGAATATGATCGAACCGAGAAAATTGAGTTGAAATCCACCGGAAAGAAAAACGAGATGAACAATAATTAACTAGATGAGAATTCACAGGTTGAGACAATTGAGGAAAGACTGAAGATACTCCGCACGAATGAAATTGATGCTCGAATAGAGGCTCAGACTCCGGGAATAAAAAGGGTGGGAGGGCGGGAAAAACACAGGCAACTGGAACGACGAATAATTGAATAGAGCAGCGCCGGTTGAAATGATTGAGGATAGAATGCAAAGGCTTCGCATGAGTAGGATGGATACTCGATTTCGGACTCCGGATCCAAGAAGAAGGAGGGGTGGGCGGGTGGGAAAAACAAGGACAACTTCGGACAGGGAAACAACATCGATTGAAAAGAGCTACGGATTGATCTTGCAAAGCACAAAGAGGGTCGAATCGACTTGGCGAGAAATGCACCGGATGAAAAGAGCTGACAACGAACGAAAACTAACCGCGTGATCCTAAAGAAAAATTTGAAGGGGAAGAGAAATAAGTCGAAACACCTACGTCAAGATTTCTCACCAGAGCGACGAAGGGGGCTGAGGAGTAAAAGGAGTCCTACTCTCCGATATAACTAGACTCCGAAAAGTTTTGTTCTAGACTCGACATCGGCCAAACTATACGATCAATCAAGGGGGGCTCCTATGGTCGGTCGAGGCTCTGATACCAACTTGTCACGCCCAATATGCGATACTATCCTAAAGAGACTCGAAGGTCCCACCAAGGATAGAACCGCATATTGAAACACTTTTGCAAGGTGGATATCATTACATCAACATTACATAATAGAAGGGGATACATACAAGGCATACAAATGCCGCAAGAATACATCGATACATCATACATAAGAACAACATCCGACTACGGATGAAACACAAACAGAAACTCAGACAATATCCACCCTGCTAGCTCAGGCTGCCGACCAGGAACCTAACCCAAGATCGACGAAGAAGAAGAAGAAGAACTCCAACACAAGTAGACATCGCTCTCGCGGCATGAGCATCGCATAACCTGCACCTGCAACTGGTGTTGTAGTAATCTGTGAGCCACGAGGACTCAGCAATACCATTACCATGGGTATCAAGACTAGCAAAGTTTAAATGGGTAAGGAAAGGATAGGTGGTGAGGTTGCAGCAGTGACTAAGCATGTATGGTGGCTAACATACGCAAATAAGAGCGAGAAGAGAAGCAACGGAACGGTCGTGAAACTAGCAATGATCAAGAAGTGATCCTGAACTCCTACTTACGTCAAACATAACCCAAAAACCATGTTCACTTCCCGGACTCCGCCGAAAAGAGACCATCACGGTTACACACGCGGTTGATGCGTTTTATTTAAGTCAAGTGTCAAGTTCTCTACAACCGGACATTAACAAATTCCCATCTGCCACATAACCGCGGGCACGGCTCTTGAAAGTTTAAACCCTGCAGGGGTGTCCCAACTTAGCCCATGATAAGCTTGCACGATCAACGAAGGATATTCCTTCTCCCGGGAAGACCCGATCAATCTCGGAATCCCGGTTACAAGACATTTCGCAATGGTAAAACAAGACCAGCAAGACCTCCCGGCGTGCCGACACCCTGATAGTAGCCGTGTGTATGTCGTCTCAGGCCACAACCGGATGAGCTAAGCATACAGGTACCAACGTAACCCAAGTTGCCAAGGTACGGTCCCGCACGGTGCTCTAGTTCGGACCAACACTTAGAGAAGCATTGGCCCGGGGGGGCTAAAATAAAGATGACCCTCGGGTTAATTACTCCCAAGGGAAAGGTAATAGGTTGTTAGGCAAATGGTAAAACCAATGTTGGCCTTGCTGGAGGAGTTTTATTCAAGGCGAACTGTCAAGGGGTTCCCATAACACCCAACCGCGTTAGGGACGCAAAATCCGGGAACATAATACCGATATGACGGAAACTAGGGCGGCAAGAGTGGAACAAAACACCAGGCATAAGGCCGAGCCTTCCACCCTTTACCAAGTATATAGATGCATTAATTAAATAAGAGAATATTGTGATATCCCAACAAAGTTCATGATATCCATGTTCCAACATGGAACAACTTCATCTTCACCTGCAACTAGCAACGCTATAAGAGGGGCTGAGCAAAAGCGGTAACATAGCCAAACAGCGGTTTGCTAGGAAGGGTGAAAAGCTTAGGGGTTGACATGGAAATTTGGGAGGCTTGAAGAGCAAGTGATAGGTAGCGCAGCATAGCGATAGAACGAAGCAACTAGCATAGCAATGATAGTAGTGAGATCCAAGGTGACGGTCATCTTGCCTGAAATCCCGCTAGGAAGAAGAACAAGTCCATGAAGAAGATGAAGCCACGAAGACGAACGAATCCTCACGATCGCAACGAAACAGGAACTAACGAGAAGGAGCACAACCGGAAAGAAGCAAACAACACGGTAAACACTCAACACATAAACAAGACATGATGCTCAACCAAGTATGATGCATGACAATGCTACAAGAAGCTACTCATGGCAAGAGATGATGCATACAAGAACAACACATCAAAGCAAGTTTAAATGAGGCCGCAAACAACATATAACAAATCTGGTAAGTCCTCATATGCAAGTTTTGAAATTGGTCCAGATCTGAATAAACCTTATGTTCAAGTTATTAAACAGCAAGTAAATATGCACCAAGATGATCTACACGAAATTCTAGTCAAGTTACATATAAAGTTCGTTTAATTCGGAGCTACGGCCTAGAAGATATGAGCAAAACAAGTTAAACATGGCATTGATGCAAAATGCATTCAAACTTCAAGCAAACACACTCAAAACAAGGATGCAACAAGGTAACATGAAACTACATGCAAAACTAAGCAAGTTTCATATAGAGTAAGCTCAAAACGGAGCAACGGTGCAACACATACACTCCAAACAAGATATAACAACAATCTGTCCAAAACAGCAACTAAGCATTTTGCAAGCATCATGAAAATATGCTACAGCACAACAACATGAAAACAAAAGGCATATACATGATTTAGAGGTAAAGCATGACAAAACATGAACACTGAGATATCTTCAGAAATCACTAGAACATGCTCAAAAGGACATGGCAAGATTGCAAATAATAACAGTTTCACAGACTTAGCAGAAATCACTGGACATGACAGAAATAACATCCGGTTGCAAAGTTTACAGCTATAAAACAACATGCTATAGGAACATATTATAGCAAACAAAGGCATCGCATGAATCTACTAATTGCATGGAACAAAAGTCCCTTAATGATCACGAGCCACAAAGTCACAGACGATATGATGGCACCCATGTAAACATAGCAAGTTTCATAAACAGATTCAGACTTAGCAGAAAAACTGAGCATGGCATAAACAGAATTATGAAGGCATCTTTGCGAGCTCAAATCACTCATCACAAAGAATTTCATGGCATGTGAAGTTAACTCACAGTAATAAGACACATTTATGGAGCTAAAAATGGCAATAGAATAATCATAGGGTGCATGAATCACTAGCAAAACACATGGCAAAACCGAACTAAATGTTAACAGGCTGACAGCAACATTATTTAGCTATTTGAGAGCAAGTTTGCAACAAGCTACCGCAGGCTATAAATACAACCAAGGGCATGGATGGATAGAACATAACATTTATAACAAACCATCCTTAGTGAACATCTCCATATTATGAATAGAACTCATGATGACAGGAGGTTTACATGGCATCACAATGTTACAGCTACAGACTTGGGAGAAATGACTAAGTCACAGAAATCAGCAACATCATGGAGGCTACTTTGCATGCTTCTGCCAGTCACCACATATATCACAAAAACACAAGACAAGCACCACTGTAAAGATGGAACGATGTAGTTAAGAACACATGTAGAGCTCATGCTCATAGGATGCACACACAAAATGCAATGAAAAAGACAAATCATCAAGTACTGTAAACAGACAGCATTTAACATCATATAGCACTCTTGCAACGATGATTAGGGCATTAAGATGAACTCAAACAAGCATCGAACAATGGAATGAAATGAATAGCATCTCATGCTGAATATTTTGACATATTACATGCACAAAACGGAGGTACACACAAGCAGTTATGATGCGATGAACAGGGCAACATAGTGCAAAAATCTCAGGAACTTTGGCAAATTTTCACCTCGCAGAAAACGGGACGGGGTGGTGCAGCGGGATGAAGCAGTCCAGGGCGGCGCGTTTGGTACGGTGTCCTGGTGGATCTCATCCACCCGGACCGGATCTGGGACGAGGCGAACTCCGGCGAGGGACGGGGCAAATCCGGCGAGGAGGCGGCACCGGCGGGCGCCGGCGCGGGGACGCGGCGGCGGGGCGGCGCCGGACGCCGGAGGGGCGCGGCGGCGAGGGACACGCGGGCGCGGGCGGCGCGGAGGAGCAGAGCTCCAGCGGGGCACCGGCGAGGGTCGACGGCAGGGGCGGGGTCGGCGATGCGGGGCTCCGGCGAGCGAGGAGGCGGCAGAGGCGGTTGCCGGCCAGAGGGCGCGAGCGCGAGGCGCTCGGGCGGCGCCGGGATCCAGGCGGCGGCGGCGCGGGAAGCCAAGCGGCGACGCGTGCGGGCTGACCCGGGCCCAGACGGGCTCGGGCGGGCTAACCGCGGGCTCAGGCGGGCCACGGTGGGAGGAGGTGGCTGGGAGGGGCGCTGGGGACCCGTGGCGCTCCAGAAGAGGTGGAACGCGGTGGCTGGCGGCGGCGCGGCCATTGGGTGCGCGACAAGTGGCGGCGGGGGAAACTGTCAGCGCTGAAAACGAGGAGGGAGGCGGCGGCTGCGAGGTGGGGGAAGGGTAGGGGCTAGGTTAGGGTAGGTTTAGGCCATTTCTGGCAGGGGGAGGGGTCTATATATAGCAAGGGGGGCTAGAGTTAGGCGTTTTGGAGCGTTTGGAGCCTCCGATCGCCATCGAACAGCTCCGGATCGGAGGGGGTTGGTAGGTGGGTAGATGGGCTGTGTAGAAGGCCTCGAGCTATGGGGAGAGTAGAGAAGGGCAGCCCGGCAGCAGTTTCGGAGACCGAAACGTCCGACGATTAAACCGGCAACGGTGCCGCTATGACGGTTGGGCTATCAAACGGACTCCGAATGCGATGAAATTTGGCAGGCGGCCTACCTACACTATAATAAGACCGCACGCCAACTTTCAACCCATTCCGAGAACATTTTTATGCCACTTATAAAATAATATTTCGGAGGTGCCGCGGGCGCGTGGGAGAGTGTCTGTGCTCAGAACGGACAACGGAGAGCACTGGGAGGACCCGAACGGATGCAAGTTTTGAAAAACTTGCAGATGAAATGCAGATGATGACATGGCAAAATGCAACACGCAAGCAAATGACATGGCAAGGACGGCGAATAACTGGCAGACACGTGGCGCGTCGGATCCGGGGCGTTACATGCTATGAAACAGAAAAACCCTCTAGGCAGGTAGATATTTTTGAGATTGCGAGGCATGCAAGTGGGAGTGGGAGTAACAAACATCGCACACGGTCCAAACATAATAAGGATGTGCTATCAAATAGAAAAATCCTCCAAACGGGTAGATATTTTTGAGATTGTGAGGGATGCTGGCGGGAGTAAAATGCCGGGGCTACTGAAAATTTGTATGAAGGGATTGAAGCGGAGAGGGAGCACCAAACATCACACATGGTCCAAACATAATATGCATGTGGTATCAAATAGAAAAACCCTCCACGCGGGTAGATAACTTTTAAATTGCGAGGGAAGCCTTGTGGAGCCCAATCGATTGTGCTGATGTGAGTGATAAGGGCATGGGCATGCCAGAAGGGTTGTCTTAGGGAACCTTGTTTGTTGCATCTACAAGTGCAGTTGGTTGTTTCATATAACTCATTTGTTGTTTATAAATTTGGCAAAAATTTGCGGGAGAGGGTCATAACACAAACACACTTGCATGTGTACCAAATATATGTATGAAAAAGGTGGTTTCATTTTCAAATACCCAATGCACAACTTTGATATGGCACCTGTCTCACAAAGCGCACAGTATTGCTCGTCCGCCACCCCCCACTTTGTGTCGGCGGGAGGGAAATCCTAATATGAACGCATGCCCCCAAATATCTAGCTCTGGCATTTCTCCCTACAGTAACACAAAACCTATAGGAATCCATCATGGTGAAACCCCCCCCCCCCTCTTGCTTTCGGTCAAAGATGGACCGTGCGGGCCGACAAATGTGCTTGTGGCATGAGATGGGCGTGAGACTGTGAAACACCTGTGGGTGGCCCAACTATATGTATGGAAAGGGTGGTGTGATATTTTGCATACCCAATTAACAACTTTGATGTGGCACATATATGCTCCTCACAGCTAGGACATCCCTGATACCACGGTGGTTCATGACATACAAAGTAGTGCCCCCAACCACACACACACACACTTTGAGTCGGTGGGACAACATCTCACCAAGACCTAATGTAAAATGGACCAAGAAGAATCCACCTTGGTAACCTGTCTTGTTGTCGGTCGAAGTGATCGATGGACGTCCACGCAGCCCCATAGACGATGGGCTTGCATCGATAACCATGCGAGGGAGTGCCCAAAGACAACCACCGCGTGCATGTGACCCAAATATATATATATATATATATATATATATATATATGTATGGAAGTTTTGTGTGGTGTTTGAATACCCAATGCACAATTTGATGTGTGGCACCGTGCTTTGGAACCGGAAAGTACACACACTCAGCGAAGGTCCACGACGCATAGTATGCACCCCCCCCCCCACTTAGAGTTGGCGAGAGGGATTCATGCGTACCCGTGCGCTCAAACTTTGGTCTGGAATTTCACCATCACCTATCAGCACGAACAAAAGACGAAGAATTCATGCACATTAGTAACATATGTTTCTTGGTCGAAGTGATGATGGATGTCAACGCGAGCCCACAAATGGGCTTGCCGCTGATAACCATGCAAGGGAGTGTCCAAAGACAAACCACAACATGCATGTGGCCCAAACATACCAAATGCACAACTTTGATGTGGCACCTGCTAATTTGTAACCGGAAAGTCCCCACACGGAGCGAGGGTTCATGACGTGTAGTATGCCCCCCTCCCACTTCGAGCCTATGAGAGGGATTCATGCATGTTGATGACTCACAAGTATAGGGGATCAATCGTAGTCATTTCAATAAGTAAGAGTGTCGAACCCAACGAGGAGCGGAAGGAAATGACAAGTGGTTTTCAGCAAGCACTGAAATAGTCGGTAACAGGTAGTTTGATCGCAAGATAATTTGTAACGGACAAGTAATGATAACGGTAAATAAAGTGCAGAAAGGTAGCCCAATCCTTTTGTGGCAAAGGACAGGACAAAATGGTCTCTTATAGTAAGCAAAGCGTTGTTGAGGGTACACGGGAATTTCACCATGTCACTTTCATCATGTTGGTTTGTTTCGTGTTCGCTACTTTGATAGTTTGATATGTGGGTGGATCGGTGCTTAGGTGTTGTTCTTACTTGAACAAACCTCCTAGTTATGATTAACCCCCTCGCGAGCATCCGCAACTACGAGAAAAGTATTAAGATAAAATCTAACCATAGCATTAAACATTTGGATCCAAATCGGTCCCTTATGAAGTAGCGCATAAACTAGGGTTTAAGCTTCTGTCACTCTAGCAACCCATCATATAATAACTACTCCACAATGCATTCCCTCAGGCCCAAGTATGGTGAAGTGCCATGTAGTTGACGTTCACATGACACCACTAAGGGAATCACAACATACATATCATCAAAATATCGAACACATATCAACTTCACATGATTACTTGCAACATGACTTCTCCCGTGACCTCGAGAACAAAAGTAGCTACTCACAAATGATAATAATGCACAAGATCAGAGGGGTATTAAATATCATAATGGATCTAAACATATAATCTTCCACCAAATAAACCATACAGTGATCAACCAGAAGATGTAATCAACACTACTAGTCACCCACATGTACCAATCTGAGGTTCCGGTACAAAGATTGAACACAAGGGATGAACTAGGGTTTGAGAGGAGATGGTGTTGTTGAAGATGTTGATCGAGATTGGCCTCCCAAAGATGAGAGAGTTGTTGGTGATGATGATGATGGCTTCGATTTCCCCCTACGAGAGGGAAGTTACCCCGGCGGAATCGCTTCGCCGGAGGGCAAAAGTGCTCCTACCCAAGTTCCGCCTTGAGACAGCGGTGCTCCCTCCCGAAAGCGCTCTCCTTATATTTTCTAGGTCAAAATGACCTATATACCGGAAGATGGGCACCGGAGGTGGGCTGGGCTGAGCACAACCCACCAGGCGCGTGCTTGGGGCGCCTGGCGCGCCCTGGTGTCTTGTGCTCACCAGGTGGCTCCCCTCCGGTAGTTATTAGCTCCAGTACTTTTTATATATTCCAAAATAATTCTCCGTAAATTTTCAGCTCATTTGGAGTTGTGCAGAATAGGTAACTCTGACGTAGCTTTTTCTGGTCGAGAATTCCAGCTACTAGCATTCTCCTTCTTTGTGTAAACCTTGCATATTATGAGAGAAAAGGCATTAGAATTACTCCATAAAGCATCATTATGCATGAAAACATTATAAATAATGGTAGGAAAACATGATGCAAAATGGACGTATCACATGTATACGCGTGCACCCAAGCTTTGGTCTAGAATCTCACCACGACCTAGGATAGAACGGACCAAAGAAGAATCCACCTTCGTAACATCTTCTCTCATTGTCAGTCAACGTGATGGGCATTCATGCGGGCCCACAAATGGGCTTGCCACCGGTAACCACATGAAGGAGAGTGTCCGAAGACAACCACCGCCTGCATGTGTCCCGAACATATGTATGGAGGTGTTGTGTGATGCTTGAATACCCAACACACAATGTTGATATGGCAACTGCTTCGGAAATCGTAAAGTCTCCACAAGGAGCGAGGTTGACGACGCGTTGTGTGCTGCCCCCCAGCCCACTGTGTTGACCTGGTGGGAGGGATTTATGCACACACATGCTCTCAAGCTACATATACTATATGTAATATTCTCAGCATGACCTACTGTAAGACAAACCAAAAATTAACCGCCCTAAGTCAAACTAACATCTCTCATTGTCGATCAAAGTGATGGACCTAGCCGGCTCATAGATGAAAGCGTCGCAGATAACCGCGGGAGTAAGTGCCACAGGACGACCGCCACTTGCATGTGGGCCAAAGAAATGTATGGATGTGTTGCGCGATGTTTAAATACGTACCAAATGCACAACTTTGATGTGGCACGTGCCTTGAAAACCGTAAAGTTCCCACACGGAGCGAGGCTCACAATGTGTTGTATATGTTGGTCGCCCCCCCCCCTGCCGGTGTCAAAACCGGCCGATGTCAGGTAGGGGTCCCGAACTGCGCGTTTGAGGATCGAAGGTAACAGGAGGTAGGGGACACGATGTTTACCCAGGTTCGGGCCCTCTTGATGGACGTAATACCCTACTTCCTGCTTGATTGACTTTGATGAGTATAGGGGTTACAAGAGTCGATCGACCTCAAGATCGTAATGGCTAAACCCTGGATGTCTAGACTGTATGATTTGTCTTAGCCTCTACGGACTAAACCCTCCGGCTTATGTAGACACCGGAGGGGCCTAGGGTTGTACAGAGTCGGTTTTACAGAGAAATGAAACTACACATCCGGACGCCAAGCTTGCCATCCACGCAAAGGAGAGTCCCATCCGGACATGGGGGAAGGCCTTCTATCTTGTATCTTCACGCCCCATCAGTCTAGCCCATGTCACACAGCCCAGACGCCCGGGGACCCCCTAATCCAGGACTCCCTCAGTAGCCCCTAAACAAGGCTTCAATGGCGATGTGTCCGGCGCGCAGATTGTCTTCAGCATTGCAAGGCGGGTTCCTCCTCCGAATACTCCAAAGCTGTTGAACAAGAGAACTATATCTGGCTATGTATAATAGTTACAACCCTGAACCACAAGGGCGAAATACTTAAACAAAATAAGTCATGTCCACTGATAGCTTTTTCGACGAGACGTTATGCCTGGCCTTATTATTACTTCGAACCGGTTTTTAGCCTCCCGCTTCGCGTTTCGAGGCGCGGCCTCTATTGACACGTCTCGTCAAACTAGAGATTGTGTCCCCTTATTGCGGGATTCTCATCAATACGGGTTTGGGTATTCCAACCGTGCCGTTCGCACGACCCCTTGGGAACAGGCGAGTTTTAACGCTTGTGAGGGGGCGCTTGATATTCACTGCCTTTATAAGAGGATAAGGACCCATCTTTTTACCCCACGCCTTCTTCTTCCTCAGCCTTCCCATCCTCGAGCTCCAACGCCCAAGCTTCAATCTTTTCCATCGCCACCAAACACTCTAGCCATGTCCGGATCCGGCTCCCAAGGCAAGTGGGTGCATGGCCTCCTCCGTGATGGAGAAGGACATCAAGGAGCTCCGGGAGGTGAGGTACTTGATAGTGGAAATCACACACAGGCTCCCTGCCAAAGAGCAAGTCATCCCCACTCCAGAGCCCGGTGAGAGGGTTGTGTTCATCCCTCACTTCCTCCGCAGACTGGGGTTTCCCCTCCACCCCTTTGTCCCTGGTCTCATGTTCTATTACGGGCTAGATTTTCATGATCTAGCCCCGAGCTCCTTCCTCCACATCTCGACATTCATCGTCGTGTGTGAGGCATTCCTCCGCATCCCCCCACACTTCGGCCTGTGGCTCAAGGCTTTCAACGTGAAGCCGAAGGTGGTCGACGGGCAGCACATGGATTGTGGTGGCGCCATGGTGAGCAAACTCCCCAATGTTATATGGCCCAGAGGGGCCTTCGTGGAGACCGTCAAGACATGGCAGCAGGAGTAGTTCTACATTACTGAACCCCGCGGCACCAAGTGGGCAGCCGCTCCTGCTTTCAGATCTGGACCCTGCTGCGGCTTGCGTCGTGGACCAACAAGGGTCTGGACTAGGGATCATCCAACGAGGTGTTGATGCTGCAAAAGCACATCAAAAGTATCATAGAGAAGGACACCAGCCGCACTGACATGATCCAGGTGATGCTCATCCGCCGAACCCATCCCTGCCAACGTCGGCCTCTCCGCATGTGGGAGTTCAATCCGGAAGGGCCGCGGACCCTGCAGCGATTCTTCGGCACAACGCATGAAGCAATCTGGAAGCTGCTCTTCAAGACTCAAAAGTCATGGCCTAAGACGTCAGAGGACATCGGCCTCGATTGCAATCATCCGGCCACCCCGGCAAGTGTTCGATTTCCGAGCATAGCTTAGTTTATCAATCAAAGGAGTGTAGTGAGAATTCCATCCTCTAAACAAGGCTGGACAAAGAAGGAAGAGCAGATCAGATGTCCAGCTCCACTGCCCGAAAACCCAACTAATCCTCTACTAATGAGGATGCTGGTCCTGGCGCCATACCAGGCGCCGGCGAAGAAGGAGAAGAAGAAGAGCAAGTAGGCCGAAAGCGGCCTCCACCATAAAGGTACTTCGGACGCCATGTCCGAAGAGACCGAAGCCCACTCCTCCCGCGAGGGAGATGAAGATGATGATGAGGAGGAGACAGAAAGCAATTCTCCCCCTAAGGGGAGGAGGAAGAAAATTGCGGCCTCTGTAGACCCAGAGACGGAGGCGCCCAAGAGGGGGAAATATCCCTCCTGGGCGGCTCGGATTCGGATGCTGAAGCCATCTCCGAGTGGTAACCCCGCCCGAAGCCCCTCGCCGCATCGTAAGTATACAAGGGTGCCTTTCATATGCCTAATCTTTATGATTGTAATCTAACACATTGTATGGTGCAGTCCGGCCCACGATCTCCCCCAACAATCATCGGAGGGGAATTCTTTGGATCCGGGGATGATGGAGAGCGAGTCGGCTCCATGAGCCTCCCTGCCTATCGCCACGGACGATACCGAAGTGTTGTCCCGAAGGGCCTCTCCGGGCAATGGAGCGGTACGGGAGGCCGCCAAAACGGCGCCAGAAGGTAACGCCTTGGCTGCCGAGAACACGGGGGGAGTAATCCCCATGGAAACTGGCGGTGGGGGCCTTGACCAGTCTGGCCCCCAGCCAAACACCGTTCCGGAAACCCGAGTGGCTCCGGAACCGAATAAGTGACCCCATTCAAGGGAGGGGGAGCGCCAACTCCAGCGGTGACCTCCATTAATCCGGAGGCGTCGAACACACTGATGGAGGCACTGCAACGTGCTTCCATCATGGTGGAGCACCGCACCCTGATGGGTGTGGTGGTTGAAAAGGTTTAGCCCGCCAAGAGCGGGGTGAATGAAGCTTTCACTAGCCTGCTAACAGGCCTCGAGGTATGTGGTGTAATATTCCTGACCGCTTTTCATATTAAAATTATGCCTATATATAGGTAGTAGCCCCTGAGACTCTGTTCGTCTTTTGAAAAAGGGCGAATAGAGGATCGATAATATTCGCAGGAGATAATGTACTTTTTCATGTTGAGAAGCAGGCTTCACTGTCAGCGGCAACCGCCCAGGCCGCCGAAGTATCCGAGCTTAAGCGTAAGCTGGGGCTGGCTGATGAGGATCTCGTCCGCATCAACAAGAGGTTTGATGAAGTGCAAGGTATGTTTCAGAATATCTCATCCATGCCTATATTAATATGCGGATTCTAAGTTAAAGCTCATGCGCTGCTATGTGTACGATTGCAGGTAGTGCTGCTACGGTCGAGACCCTCAGGGGTGAACTTGCCCAGGCCAAGGCATAGGCAAGGGTGAACAAAGCGGCCGCTGATAAAGCGGCCGAGGACTCGAAGTCTGAACAGGTCGTCTGCCGCCAATATGAGGAGCGGGTGACCGAGGTGGAGCAAGCGCTCAAGGACGCCGCCAGCAAATGCGAGTCCCTAGAGGAGGAGAATAAAGCCCAGGCGACCAACCTTGCCAAGGCCCTTTAAGAGGCCAAGGAGGCGCGGGCCGAATCCCAAGCGGCGTGCGAGGAGATCAAGCAGGCCGGACAGATAGTGGCTGGTAAGCCCTTTCTTTTATAGAGTAAATTCAGCAATCAGAAGTATGCCTTGCTCACTCGACTATGGAGTGCTCTAGATGCATTTACGGATCTTCCAAAGAGTGCCGCCGACGCCACCCAGTTTTTCCGGGCCCAGGAGGGGCACACGACGGAGAAGCTATTCTGGTCATAGTTCGTAGCGCAGGAGCGCCCAACGCTGTTGAATGACCAGATGGCGCAGTGGGCCTAGTTGCATAGGATGTCTGGATTGGCCATGAGGGACGTCATAGTCCAGTTGTGGCCAACCGAACCCATTCTGAGCAGCTATTTCGGCCTGGTTCAGTTACTCGTCCACGCGCTGCCCCGAATTGACGCAGTCAAGCGGTCGTCGTGTATAAAAGGTGCGCGGATGGCCTTCGCCCATGTCAAGATGCACTGGGCGAAAATGAAGGTCGCCGTCGTGGCAGTCAAGGGCCCACCAGGAGGCAAGGACCACCGCAAGCCGGAGCGCTATTTCGAAGATGTCCTAGAGGGTGCCCGTTTGATAGAGAGTCAATGCTCGAAGGATATCATGTTCGAGTGAATGTATCCAAACTTCCCAGACGTTGTATTATAAACCAAGGCTTTTGTAATGTATTTGTGCCTTTTATCTTAAAGTGTTTTTCCTCCTGTGCGGCCGTTTTTATCCCTGAGAGTTTGCTAGTCGTCGGCTTCAGCCCCCACGTAGATACTACGGGGGTGTTCGGGATAGCACATAACCACACTTGACCCAACGTCTTGGTCCGTGAAGGAGGTGTCAGTGCGGTGAACCAGGCAATCGGACTATGCGGCTTTATCACTCTCACTTAGCCATAGGAGTTTGACAATGGGACTGTAAGATAGCCCCTGGTGCGTATGCGGCTATCCGAACTTGGATGCCTTAAGCGCGTGACTGGGAAGAGCCAGTCCTTCGTGTAATATGGAAGAAATCGCTAGAGATTTAGTAAGTCACCGAATTGCTGACCAGCTCTCGCCACATCATGACAGTCAGTTTTCGGCTTTCTCTACTGAGGTGCTTGACCGGACGAACCAGAAACACAATCGCAGTAGTTCTCCCTTTACTACCTTAGCCGAACAAGCGGAACGTAAGGTGGTAGTCACAGGAGCCGGGCAACCCAACTATTGACCAAAGACATGATTCGGAGTCGATGCATATAATGCCATATTCGGGATGCCGAAGTATACTATAGAAGTGTTCGGACTTCTTCATTTTGAAAAATATACGTGGATGGATAGAGCCCCTGGCGATGTAAATCGTGCTGAGGTATATATGACAATCTGACGTAAAGAGGGAATACAGATTAGGAAATAAGCCAATACCGAACAGGGTTGGGCGAAACTGTTTCCATTATAGTGTGATTGATACGTCAAAACGTATTTTTACAGAGGATGCAATAAGCATAGAGGCTATTTTACATGTCGAGCACAAGGGAAAGTTGTATAAAGGTCCTAAAAAGGAAAAGATGATCTTGAAGATCCTTTGGACAGTCTGCCGCGTGTCTGCGCTGCTTTTTGCCTGGTGTATGTTCCTTTGAGAGGATCATCAATCGAGTACACATAAGGGGCCTAGAAAAGGGCCCTAGGTACAATCGAAAAGTGATGTGGGTTGTAAAGAACCTGAAAAAATAAAAATAAGAAAAAAGGGATAATATGAGGGTCCTGATAGGGTCGAGCCGTATTACGGACTGTGTTTTCAGTGTGCCTCCATCCCTGCCCATGGTATCTTTAATTCGTAATTATGTACGCGTGTTACCTCTTGAGCTTTGCGTTGGTTTTCCCTTGAAGAGGGAAGGGTGATGCAATAAAGTAGGGTAAGTATTTCCCTCAGTTTTTGAGAACCAAGGTATGAATCCAGTAGGAGACCACGCTCAAGTCCCACGCACCTACACAAACAAATAAGAACCTTGCAACCAACACGATAAAGGGGTTGTCAATCCCTTCACGGCCACATGCAAAAGTGAGATCTGATAGAGATGATAAAATAATATTTTTAGTATTTCTATGATAAAGACTAAAAGTAAAGAAAGAACAGAGTAACGCTTTAAGAAAGATGAGATGATGTAGAGGGATAAACACAAGCAATATGATATAAGCCCCATCTTTTTATCCTCGATGGCAACAATACAATACGTGTCGTTTCCCCTACTGTCACTGGGATCGAGCACCGCAAGATTGAACCCAAAGCTAAGCACTTCTCCCATTGCAAGAAAGATCAATCTAGTAGGCCAAACCAAACTGATAATTCGAAGAGACTTGCAAAGATAACCAATCATACATAAAAGAATTCAGAGGAGATTCAAATATTGTTCATAGATAATCTTGATCACAAACCCACAATTCATCGGATCTCGACAAACACACCGCAAAAGAAGAATACACCGAATAGATCTCCAAGAGAATCGAGGAGAACTTTGTATTGAGATCCAAAGAGAGAGAAGAAGCCATCTAGCTAATAACTATGGACTTGAAGGTCTGAGGTAAACTACTCACACATCATCGGAGAGGCTATGGTGTTGATGTAGAAGCCCTCCGTGATCAATGCCCCCTCCGGCGGAGCGCCGGAAAAGGCCCCAAGATGGGATCTCACGGGTACAGAAGGTTGTGGCGGTGGAAATAGGGTTTTGGCTCCGTATCTGATGTTTTCAGGGTACGTAGGTATATATAGGAGGAAGAAGTAGGTCGGTGGAGCTACGAGGGGCCCACGAGGGTGGAGGGCGCGCCCCCTGCCTCGTGGCCTCCTCGTTGATTGCTTGATGTCCACTCCAAGTCCTCTTGATCATGTTCGTTCCGAAAATCACGTTCCCGAAGGTTTCATTCCGTTTGGACTCCGTTTGGTATTCCTTTCCTTCGAAACACGGAAATAGGCAAAAAAAATAAAAATTTGGGCTAGGCCTCCGGTTAATAGGTTAGTCCCAAAAATAATATATAAGTGTATAATAAAGCCCATTAAACGTCCAAAACAGAATATATAATAGCATGGAACAATCAAAAATTATAGATACGTTGGAGATGTATCAAGCATCCCCAAGCTTAATTCCTGCTCGTCTCAAGTAGGTAAATGATAAAAACAGAATTTTTGATGTGGAATGCTACTTAGCATAATTTTCAATATAATTCTCTTAATTGTGGCATTATATTCAGATCCGAAAGATTCAATATAAAAGTTTAATATTGACATAAAAATAATAATACTTCAAGCATACTAACAAAGCAATCATGTCTTCTCAAAATAACATGGCCAAAGAAAGTTATCCCTACAAAATCATATAGTCTGGCTATGCTCTATCTTCATCACACAAATTATTTAATCATGCACAACCCCGATGACAAGCCATGCAATTGTTTCATACTTTTGATGTTCTCAAACTTTTTCAATCTTCACGCAATACATGAGCGTGAGCCATGGACATAGCACTATATGTGGCATAGAATGGTGGTTGTGGAGAAGACAAAAAAGAAGAAGATAGTCTCAAATCAACTAGGCATATCAATGGGCTATGGAGTTTCCCATCAATAGATATCAATGTGAGTGAGTAGGGATTGCCATGCAACGGAGGCACTAGAGCTATAAGTGTATGAAAGCTCAACAAAAGAAACTAAGTGGGTGTGCATCCAACTCGCTTGCTCACGAAGACCTGGGGAATTTTGAGGAAGCCCATCATTGGAATATACAAGCCAAGTTCTATAATGTAAAATTCCCACTAGTATATGAAAGTGACAACATAGGAGACTCTCTATCATGAAGATCATGGCGCTACTTTGAAGCACAAGTGTGGTAAAAGGATAGTAACATTGTCCCTTCTCTCTTTTTCTCTCACTTTTTTCTTTTCTTTTTTTTATTTGGGCCTTTTCTCTTTCTTTATGGCCTCTTTTTTTTCGTCCGAAGTCTCATCCCGACTTGTGGGGGAATCATAGTCTCCATCATCCTTTCCTCACTGGGACAATGCTCCAATAATGATGATCATCACACTTTTATTTACTTACAACTCAAGAATTACAACTCAATGCTTAGAACAAAAATATGACTCTATGTGAATGCCTCCGGCGGAGTACCGGGATATGCAATGAATCAAGAGTGACATGTATGAAAATTATGAACGGTGGCTTTGCCACAAATACGATGCCAACTACATGATCATGCAAAGCAATATGACAATGATGGAACGTGTCATAGAAAACGGAACGGTGGTAAGTTCCATGGCAATATATCTCGGAATGGTATGGAAATGCAATAGTAGGTAGGTATGGTGGCTGTTTTGAGGAAGGTAATGGTGGGTGTATGGTACCGGCAAAAGTTGCGCGATACTAGAGAGGCTAGCAATGGTGGAAGGGAGAGAGTGCGTATAATCCATGGACTCAAAATTATTCATAAAGAACTCACATACTTATTGAAAAAATCTATTAGTTATCTAAACAAGGTACTACGTGCATGCTCCTAGGGGGATAGATTGGTAGGAAAAGACCATCTCTCGTCCCCGACCGCCACTCATAAGGAAGACAATCAATAAATAAATCATGCTTCGACTTCATCACATAACGGTTCACCATACGTGCATGCTATGGGAATCACGAACTTTAACACAAGTATTTCTCAAATTCACAACTACTCAATTAGCATGACTCTAATATCACCATCTTCATATCTCAAAACAATTATCAAGTATCGAACTTCTCCTAGTATTCAACGCACTTATAAGAAAGTTTTTACTAATCTTGGATGCCTATCATATTAGGACTAATTTCATTATTTAAGCAAATTAACATGATGTTTTGTAGGACTCCCAAAATAATATAAGTGAAGCATGAGAGAACAATAATTTCTATAAAATAAAGCCACCACCGTGCTCTAAAAGATATAAGTGAAGCACTAGAGCAAAAACTATATCTCAAAAGATATAAGTGAAGCACATAGAGTATTCTAACAAATTCTGAATCATGTGTGTCTCTCTCAAAAGGTGTGTACATCAAGGATGATTGTGGTAAACTAAAAAGCAATGGCTCAAATCATACAAGACACTCCAAGCAAAACACATATCATGTGGTGAATAAAAATATAGCTCCAAGTAAAGTTACCTATAGACGAAGACGAAAAAGGGGATACCTTCCAAGGCATCCCCAAGCTTAGGCTTTCGGTTGTCCTTGAATTTTACCTTGGGGTGCCTTGGGCATCCCCAAGCTTAGGCTCTTGCCAATCCTTGTTCCATAATCCATCAAATCTTTACCCAAAACTTGAAAACTTCACAACACAAAACTTAACAGAAAATCTCGTGAGCTCCGTTAGCGAAAGAAGACAAACACCACTTCAAGGTACTGTAATGAACTCATTCTTTATTTATATTGGTGTTAAACCTACTGTATTCGAACTTCTCTATGGTTTATAAACTCTTTTACTAGCCATAGATTCATCAAAATAAGGAAACAACACACGAAAAACAGAATCTGTCAAAAACAGAACAGTCTGTAGTAATCTGTATCTAAGAGCAAACTTCTGAAACTCAGAAAAATCTACCAAAATAGGAAGTACTAGATAATTTGTTTATCGATCTACTGCAATTGGAATCAGTATTTTATCGCGTTCTGGTGATTTTTAACAATTGTTTTCGTGAACAGAAAATTTCTGGAATTTTCAGCAAGATCAAATAACTATCATCCAAGAAGATCCTATAGGTTTCACTTGGCACAAACACTAATTAAAACATAAAAACACATCTAACCAGAGGCTAGATCAAATATTTATTACTAAACAGGAGCAAAAATAAAAAAAACTAAAATAAAATTGGGTTGCCTCCCAACAAGCGCTATCGTTTAACGCCCCTAGCTAGGCATAAAAGCAAGGATAGATCTAAGTATTGCCATCTTTGGTAGGCAATCCATAAGTGGCTCTCATAATAGATTCATAAGGTAATTTAATCTTCTTTCTAGGGAAGTGTTCCATGCCTTTCCTTAACGGAAATTGGAATCTAATATTCCCTTCCTTCATATCAATAATTCCACCAATCGTTCTAAGGAAAGGTCTACCAAGAATAATAGGATATGAACGATTGCAATCTATATCAAGGACGATAAAATCTACGGGCACATAATTCATATTTGCAACAATAAGAACATCATTAATTCTTCCCATAGGTTTCTTGATAGTGGAATCCGCAAGGTGCAAGTTTAAAGTGCAATCATCAATTTCACGGAAACCTAGCAAATCACACAAAGTTTTTGGAATCGTGGAAACACTAGCACCTAAATCCCACAAAGCATAGCATTCATGATCTTTAATTTTAATTTTAATTGTAGGTTCCCACTCATCATAAAGTTTTCTAGGGATAGAAACTTCCAGCTCATGTTTTTCATCATAAGATTGCATCAAAGCATCAACGATATGTTTAGTAAATGCTTTATTTTGGCTATAAGCATGAGGAGAATTTAGCACGGATTGCAACAAGGAAATACAATCTATCAAAGAGAAATTATCATAATTAAATTCCTTGAAATCCTAAATAGTGGGTTCATTGCTGTCTAAAGTTTTAACCTCTTCAATCCCACTTTTACCAATTTTTGCATCAAGATCTAAAAACTCCGAATTTTTGGGACGCCTTTTAACTAAAGTGGACTCATCTCCAGTCCCATCATAATCAAGATTCATATTGCAAAACAAAGATTTAATAGGATACACATAAATAACTTTTAGATCTTCATCTTTATTCTCATAAAAACTAGAAGAACACGCCTTCACAAAGCAATCTTTCTTAGCACGCATCCTAGCGGTTCTTTCTTTGCAATCATGAATGGAAATTCTCATGGCTTTGAGAGACTCATTGATATCATGCTTAGGTGGAATAGATCTAAGTTTCAAAGAATCAACATCAAGAGAAATTCTATCCACGTTCCTAGCCAATTCGTCAACCTTAAGCAATTTTTCTTCAAGCAAAGTATTGAAATTCTTTTGTGATATCATAAAATCTTTAACACTAGTCTCAAATTCAGAGGGCATCTTATTAAAATTTCCATAAGAATTGTTGTAGGAATTACCATAATTATTAGAGGAATTACTAGGGAACGACCTAGGATTAAAGTTTCCTCTATACGTGTTGTTACCAAAATTATTCCTACCAACAAAATTCACATCCATAGATTCATTATTATTCTCAATCAAAGTAGACAAAGGCATATCATTAGGATCAGAAGAAACACTCTTATTAGCAAACAATTTCATAAGTTCATCCATCTTTCCACTCAAAACATTAATTTCTTCTATCGCATGCACTTTTTTACTAGTAGATCTTTCAGTGTGCCATTGAGAATAATTAACCATAATATTATCTAGGAGTTTAGTAGCTTCTCCTAAAGTTATATCCATAAAAGTGCCTCCAGCGGCCGAATCTAAAAGATTCCTAGAAGCAAAATTCAGTCCGGCGTAAAAATTTTTGTATAATCATCCACAAATTCAAACCATGAATAGGGCAATTACGTATCATTAATTTTATCCTCTCCCAAGCTTGTGCAACATGTTCATGATCAAGTTGCTTAAAATTCATAATATCGTTTCTAAGAGAGATGATCTTACCGGGAGGAAAATACTTAGATATAAAAGCATCTTTGCATTTATTCCATGAATCAATACTATTTTAGGCAAAGACGAAAACCAAGTGTTAGCACGATCTCTAAGCGAAAACGGGAATAGTTTCAACTTAAAAATATCATTGTCCACATCTTTCTTCTTTTGCATATCACACAAATCAACAAAGCTATTTAGATGAGTAGCAGCATCTTCACTAGGAATGCCGGCGAATTGATCTTTCATGACAAGATTCAACAAAGCCGCATTAATTTCACAAGATTCAGCTTCGGTAAGAGGAGCAATCGGAGTGCTAAGAAAATCATTGTTGTTGGTATTGGAAAAGTCACACAATTTACTATTGTCTTGAGCCATCGTGACAAGCAAGCAATCCAACACACAAGAAAACAAGAAGCAAGCAAAAAAAAGACGAACAGAAAAGAGGGCGAATAAAACGACAAGGGTGAAGTGGGGGAGAGGAAAACAAGAGGCAAATGGCAAATAATGTAATGCGAGGGATAAGAGTTTGTGATGGGTACTTGGTGTGTCTTGACTTGTGTGTAGACTCCCCGGCAACGGCGCCAGAAATCCTTCTTGCTATCTCTTGAGCACTGTGTTGGTTTTCCCTTGAAGAGGAAAGGGTGATGCAGTAAAGTAGCGTAAGTATTTCCCTCAGTTTTTGAGAACCAAGGTATCAATCCAGTAGGAGACCATGCTCAAGTCCCACGCACCTACACAAACAAATAAGAACCTTGCAACCAACGTGATAAAGGGGTTGTCAATCCCTTCACGGCCACTTGCAAAAGTGAGATCTGATAGAGATGATAAAATAATATTTTTGGTATTTTTATGATAAATACTAAAAGTAAAGAAAGCAAAATAAACGGTAATTGAAATAACTTGTTGACGGGATATTAATATGATGGAAAATAGACCCGGGGGCCATAGGTTTCACTAGTGGCTTCTCTCAAGATAGCATAAGTATTACGGTGGGTAAACAAATTACTGTCGAGCAATTGATAGAATTGAGCATAGTTATGAGAATATCTAGGTATGATCATGTATATAGGCATCACGTCTGTGACAAGTAGACCGACTCCTGCCTGCATCTACTACTATTACTCCACACATCGACCTCTATCCAGCATGCATCTAGAGTATTAAGTTCATAAGAACAGAGTAACGCTTTAACCAAGATGACATGATGTAGAGGGATAAACTCATGCAATATGATATAACCCCCATCTTTTTATCCTCGATGGCAACAATACAATACGTGTCGTTTCCCCTACTGTCACTGGGATCGAGCACCGCAAGATTGAATCCAAAGCTAAGCACTTCTCCCATTGCAAGAAAGATCAATCTAGTAGGCCAAACCAAACTGATAATTCGAAGAGACTTGCAAAGATAACCAATCATACATAAAAGAATTCAGAGGAGATTCAAATATTGTTCATTGATAATCTTGATAATAAACCCATAATTCATCGGATCTCGACAAACACACTGCAAAAGAAGATTACATCGAATAGATCTCCAGGAGAATCGAGGAGAACTTTGTATTGAGATCCAAAGAGAGAGAAGAAGCCATCTAGATAATAACTATGGACCCGGAGATCTGAGGTAAACTACTCACACATCATCGGAGAGGCTATGGTGTTGATGTAGAAGCCCTCCGTGATCAATGCCCCCTCTGGCGGAGCGCCGGAAAAGGCCCCAAGATGGGATCTCACGGGTACAGAAGGTTGCGGCGGTGGAAATAGGGTTTTGGCTTCGTATCTGATGTTTTCGAGGTACGTAGGTATATATAGGAGGAAGAAGTAGGTCGGTGGAGCTACGAGGGGCCCACAAGGGTGGAGGGCGCGCCCAGGGGGTAGGCGCGCCCCCTGCCTCATGGCCTCCTCATTGATTGCTTGATGTCCACTCCAAGTCCTCTGGATCACGTTTCTTCCGAAAATCACATTCCCGAAGGTTTCATTCTGTTTGGACTCCGTTTGGTATTCCTTCCCTTCGAAACACTGAAATAGGCAAAAAAACAGCAATTTGGGCTAGGCCTCCGGTTAATAGGTTAGTCCCAAAAATAATATAAAAGTGTATAATAAAGCCCATTAAACGTCCAAAACAGAATATATAATAGCATGGAGCAATCAAAAATTATTGATACGTTGGAGACGTATCAACGCGCGGTACGTGTGCCGCAATCAGGTTGGGATTTTGACGGAGGCCGAATTGCTAATCTAGATCTGGACGAGCCAGACTGTCGTTCTGCAGGGTAGACCAGACTCGTTTGATAGTGTCCGGGGGCTTGGCTGCTGATGTAGTATTTGGCTTGATAAGGCCACCCTATTCTTCAGATGCGAGGGCCGCGGTATGCTCCTCAGTACGGAGGGAGCGCTCCGTGTTTCCATTGACTGTTATAACGCCGCGTGGTCCGGGCATCTTGAGCTTTAGATAAGCATAATGAAGGACCGCATTGAAATGGGTGAACGCGGTCCGTCCGAGCAGTGCGTGATAGCCACTGCGGAATGGGACGATGTCGGAGATCAAGTCTTCGCTTCAGAAGTTATCCGGTGAGCCGAAGACGACTTCCAGCGTTATGGATCCTGTGCAACAGGCCTCTACGCCGGGTATCACTCTTTTGAAGATGGTTTTGGTGGGCTTGATTCTTGAAGGATCGATGCTCATATTGCGGACACTGTCCTGATAAAGCAGGTTAAGGCTGCTACCGCCGTCCATAAGGGCTCGCATGAGATGAAATCCGTCGATAATTGGATCGAGGACCAATGCTGCCGAACCTCCATGATGGATACTGTTCGGGTGGTCTTTGCGATCGGAAGTGATTAGACAGGCTGACCATGGGTTGAATTTTGGGGCGACTGGCTCTATGGCATAGACATCCCTTAGGGCACGCTTGCGCTCCCGTTTAGGGATATGAGTGAGATAGATCATATTCACCGTTTTTACCTCGGGGGGAAATTTCTTTTGCCACCCTGTGTTTGTTGGGCGAGGCTCATCATCATCCTCGCAAGGTGGCCCTTTCCGCTTGTGTTCGGTGTTTATTTTACCTGCCTGCTTAAAGACCCAACAATTTCTGTTGGTATGATTGGCAGGCTTGTCAGGGGTGCCATGGATCTGGCAAGGCCGATCTAGTATTCGGTCCAAACTAGATGGACCATCTTTGTTTCCTTTGAATGGCTTCTTCCGCTGACCGGATTCAGAGCCACTGAATCCTGCGTTGACCGTCGTGTCTTCGGTATCTTCATTGTTGTTTCGATGCTTGTGTTTATTGCGTCATGGCCTGCCGTTGCCATCTCTGGCTTCAGAGGTGCCGGGGTCGCTGGTGTTGTTGCTTCTACGAGCTAGCCAGCTATCTTCTCCCATGCAAAAGCGGGTCATAAGTGCAGTGATAGCTGCCATGGACTTCGATTTTTCTTGGCCGAGGTGTCGGGCGAGCCACTCGTCCCGGACGCTGTGTTTAACGGCCGCGAGGGCTTCGGTGTCCGGACAGTCTACAATTTGGTTCTTTTTAATTAAGAACCTGGTCTAGAGCTTCCGGGCTGAGTCTCCGGGTTGCTGGACTATGTGACTAAGGTCATTGGCGTCTGGAGGCCGAACATAGGTACCTTGGAAGTTGTCTCTAAAGGCATCCTCCAGATCGTCCCAGCTACCAAAGGAGTTTTCTGGGAGGCTGTTTAACCAGTGGCGTGTTGGTCCCTTGAGTTTGAGGGGGAGGTACTTGATGGCATGGAGATCGTCACCGCGGGCCATGTGGATGTGGAGAAGAAAATCATCAATCCATACTGCGGGATCTGTCGTTCCATCGTATGATTCAATGTTCACGGGTTTAAACCCTTCTGGGAACTGGTGCTCCATTACCTCATCAGTGAAGCATAATGGGTGTGCGGCGCCTCTGTATTGGGCGACATCATGATGGAGTTCGGACGGCATCCGTGTTCGGTTTTCAGCCCGGGTGAGATTATGCTCATTGTGCCGGGCGTGATGGTCGTCCTCTTGCGTTGGAGCATGCCCCATTGATCCATGGTTTGATCTGGTCTGACCGGCTCTATTGTCCAGGTCCTTTCATAGGCCGTAAGTGTAGCCCGGAACCTCTACCTCCTTGCCTCGACGGCGGGGGGCGCGGGCTGGTGTTCGGCGTAAGTAGTCGCCCTGTCCCGTCCACATGGTGGTCGGTTAGGTTCGTTAGCAGGTTTATACTTTGGCAGTATTGGCTCAAGGGCCTCATCGTCAAATTGTGGTAGTAGCTTGCACTTCGGGTAGCTCTTAGTTGGGCGTTCGAGGCCGCATTCCTCGGCTGCCATGACTTTAGTCCATCTGTCATTGAGCGTATCATGTTCGGCTTGTAGCTGTTGCTGCTTCTTTTTTAGGCTTCTCGCAATGGCGATTAGTTGGTGCTTAAAGCGCTCCTGCTCGAGTGGTTCCTCAAGAACGATGAAGTCTTCATCGCCGAGGCTTACATCATCCTCGGAGATTGGTAGATAGTTACTATCCTTCGAGTCCTTGCTCCCGACTGGATCGTCGGGGTTAACTTGCCCATCCTCCCAATCATCATGTGCGGATGTTGGCTCGACGGGGGCTTCGGCGTCTTCGGTGTTCTCCGAAGTGTTATTGTCTCCGGTGCCGGTATTACTGTCTTTTTTGCGACGCGATTTTGAGCCATGCCACTAACGTCGATGTTTTGGAGGTGCCTCAGCAGGCTTGTCCTCAACCGATTCCTGCTATCGTCGTCATCCTCTTTGGGTGTGTCCACCATATACACGTCATATGTGGAGGTGGTCGTCCAACGTCCGGTGATCGGCGGGTCTTGGCCTTGTTCGTTTCCGGCATCGTCATCCATGTTGTCGATGTCTTCGGGGGCATAGTCCAGTATGTCAGTTAAATATTCGAAAGTGGCTATGAAGTGGGTGGTGGGTGGGACGTGAGATTCCCCGCTCTCAGCCCCTAGTCCCAACTGGGCATAATTCAAAAGTGATTCCTCTGTAATGGCGAGAGATCGCATTAAGTCCAGAGCCTCATTTAAGAGCGAGGTTTGGACGGGGAAACGATAGTCCGCGGGGCTGGCCGGGGCGAAGGCCTCCTGGCCATGCTTGTTTGGTGCGGACCTCGAGAGTTCGGATCTAGAGTCCGGGGGCGAGTCCGGCCTTTCGATGATAGAGGGAACCATGTCTGATTCCAAGTTCGCCGTGGACACAATCACCTCCGGATCCTCGATAATGCAGTTTGCAGCAAAGAGTCCGGTGGGCTCCAAGCTCCCATCTTCGAACCTGATGGTTTGCTCTGGATCTAAGGCTGGAGCAGTGGTCGGGGCCGCGAACCCTTCGAAGATCAAGTCTCCTCGGATATCGGCGACATAGTTTAGGTTTCCAAAACTGATCTGATGACCATGGGCGTAGTTGTCGATCTGTTCAAGGTGGCCAAACCAGTTGGCATGCAGAATGAAGCCGCCGAATACAAAAATCTAGCCGGGGAGGAAAGCTTCCCCGGAAACGGCATCATTGTAGATGATCGAACGAGCCATCAAGCCTTCTGTTGATAACACAGTGGAACTCTCAACGAAAGCACCAATGTCGGTGTCAAAACCGGCCGATCTCGGGTAGGGGGTCCCGGACTGCGCGTCTGAGGATCGAAGGTAATAGGAGGCAGGGGACACGATGTTTACCCAGGTTCGGGCCCTCTTAATGGAGGTAATACCCTACTTCCTGCTTGATTGACTTTGATGAGTATAGGGGTTACAAGAGTCGATCTACCTCGAGATCGTAATGGCTAAACCCTAGATGTCTAGCATGTATAATTTGTCTTAGCCTCTATGGACTAAACCCACTGGCTTATGTAGACACCGGAGGGGCCTAGGGTTGTACAGAGTCGGTTTTACAGAGAAAGGAAACTACACATCCGGACGCCAAGCTTGCCATCCACTCAAAGGAGAGTCCCATCCGGACATGGGGGAAGGCATTCTATCTTGTATCTTCACGACCCATCAGTCCGTCCCATGTCACACAACCCGGACGACCGGGGACCCCTTAATCCAGGACTCGCTCACCCCCCCCCCCCCCCCCCCCGCCGCTTCGATGCATACTATATATACTCTTATGTACCATAACACAAACTGGCCAAAAAGAATCCTCCTTGGTCAACTTAACCTCACTCGATGTAGGTCAAAGTGATGATGGACCTCGCGGGCCCATGGATAGAAGCATCGCCGATAACCGCACCAGTGAGTGTCTAGGACAACCAGCGCCTGCATGTGTCCCAAAGAGGAAGTGTCTGAGATGTACGTCGGTGATGTGTGATGTTTGAATACCGAATCCACAACTTTGATGTGCCACCCATTTTTCAAACCGGAAACACCCCACACGAAGGTTCACGATGAGTAGTCCCCTCACTTTGAGCCGGTTGAGGGATTCACGTGTACACACACGCTCGAACTTTGGTCTAGAATCTCACCATAGTCTACACCGTAACACATGCCAAGATGAATCAACCTTCGATCAAATGCCTCTCGTTGTTGGTCAAAGTAATAACCTGCACGGGGTAACAAATGGGTGCATCGCTGATAAACGCACGAGGGAGTGTCTGAGAACCACCACTACATGTGGCCCAAACATATGTCTGAAAGGGTTGTGTAACGTTTTAATTAAATACCCCATTCATGAATTTGATGTGGCACCTACCTCACAAACCGTTCAATCCGACACGCAGGTTCACGGGCACGTATTGTAGCAGAACCCACCCCCCCCCCCCCCCGCGCACCCACAGCACCGCCACTGCCACATTAGTCATGTCAAAAAAATTGCAATGAACATGTGTGATGAGGTTATCGATTCCATTGTTACACCCACAGCCCCTGCTACTATACATAGTGGACCAATTACTAGAGCTCGCGCACGCCTATTAAATTATCAGGTACTTTCGTTTCTTGGTAAAATGATTCTAATGTTCATGAGAATATGATGATGCCTAAATTGGATACATTTGTCTTGCTTACAAATGAAGGGCCTAGCTTGGACAAGAGGGATGACCATTGGAGCAAGATTAAGCACGGAGATGATGGCATGCGCAAGGGGAACAAGAACGGAGTTACAAGTGATGATTTCAGGACCTTGAAGCCACCATAATGAGTGCATGAAGCCTTGGACGAAATATACAAGATGCCACTTCATAAATTTCGTCCAGAGGTTATTATAGGTGTTGCGTCACCTTATTTTTGTGCCAGGCCCATGTAATTTCGAAATAGTCAAGTAGAGGTTGTTTTTAGAGTCCGTATGTATGGGGAAACAAGAGTTAGGGTTGGTTTCAGACCCCTCCTCCAAGGGCCACGAAATTCCCCACTCTTCCTCCATATATACAGCCTTAGGGCATCGTTTAGACTTTTGGTTTTGTTTAGATTAAAAGTTTGCCATAGCTGCAACTTTGCACTTCGTTTGTGTTCAACGACCAGACCAAGACGTCACGGAACCCCACCTTGATCAAAAAAGCTATCATCTTATATTTGCAATATCCAGATTGCAATCTTAGCTTCTTGCTTGTTCTTCGTTTGCTTGCAGGAAATAGACCTTCGTGCTCAGGTTGATCGTGCTCCGGCGTGGTCAATAACCTCTCGGAGTTGGTTTAGCAATTGCTAAGGCGCGACGTCCTCGCACGTTCATAGTCAGATCGTCAAAGTCTACTCCACCGAAAACGATAATCACCATCTCATCGAAAGACGGGACACCTTTGCCTCTATCAATGTGACCAAAGGAGTGTCGTGTAAGGAACTAAAAGAAATCAGAGATCATTTAGATGTTTTCATACATTGATTGATTTCCTAGGGATTTAATGTGTAAAAATCAAAATTTAACTGCATGCACGCGCGATAATGCACCAAAATGGATTGCAATATCATGTGTGTGTCCTTGGGTGCATTCTTAGTCCCCATGCAAGAAATGGAAAGGAATTCAAACATTGAGAATATTGTTTTTTAAATACCAGTAAATCCAAAAATCAACTGAAATTCATTTAACTTGTCGCGGTGTCATGATATGACACCAATATACTATTGGGCAAAGGTGTCCCATCTTTCGATGAGATGGTGGCTATCGTTTTTGATAGAGTAGACTTTGACGATCCGACTACGAACGTGCGAGGACGTCGTGCCTTAGCAATCGCTAAACAAACTCTGAGAGGTTACACTACAAAAAAAGACACTTCTGTGATGATACGTGTTTGTCACAGTAGGTCACGTTTTCTGTCATGCATGTACATCCATGACAATTTTATGACAGAATCAATATAGTCATACCGTGCTGTCGTAGAAGTGTTCCATGACATTACCAAAATTATCATCACAGAAGTGTCCACTTCCATGACGATAAATCGCGTGTCATGGAAGTGCTTTCCTCAAGGGTAACCGACACGTGGCATCCACCGTAACGGAATGTCGTTAAGCTATCGGGTCCGGTTTTGGATCCGATAACCCGGTAACAGCCCGGACCAATGAGGATTTTCCACGTGTAAAATTCTCATTGGCCGGAGGAAACACGTGTTGGCTAACCGTTGGGACAAATGTCATCCATTCATTGGACATGAGGCGCCTATGATAGGTCGACACGTGGCACGGCCCAACAGTGGCCCATTCCGGTGAAAAAGGCCGGCCCAGTAAAAATTAGCAGGCCAGCTCATATAAGGCCTACTTGTGTTAGGTCAATTTAAGCCCACGGCCCATACGAGATGTGCCAATTCGGCCCATCAACGGCCCGTTAAAGATTTGACACCATTGCAGCCCATCGTCAGTTCGAGCCTGTTAACAGCCCGCTATATATTTGGGCTCGATATCGGCCCGATGTGATTTCGGCCAGTTAACGGGCCATTCAAGGGATGGGCCAATTTTCAGGATGTACATCTTTCTGCCTTTTAGCGACCCATTTAATAGTTGGGCCAATTTCCTGCCCGGTGTGTCTTTCAGCCTGTTGACGACCCATAAATGAGTTGGGCCATTTGTAGTCGGACCTTAGTTTTGGCCTTTTAGCGAACAATTTATGTGTTGGGCCAATTTCCGGCCCGGTGTTTCTTTCAGCCTGTTGACGGCTGATACGTCTCCAATGTATCTATAATTTTTGATTGCTCCATGCTATATTATCTTCTGTTTTGGACATTATTGGGCTTTATTATACACTTTTATATTATTTTTGGGACTAACCAATTAACCAGAGGCCCAGCCCAGAATTGTTGTTTTTTGCCTATTTCAGGGTTCCGCAGAAAAAGAATATCAAACGGAGTCCAAACGGAATGAAACCTTCGGGAACGTGATTTTCGGAACGAACATGATCCAGAGGACTTGGACCCTACGTCAAGAAAGCTACCAGGAAGCCACGAGGTAGGGGGCGCGCCTACCCCCCTGGGCGCGCCCTCCACCCTCGTGGGCCCCACATTGCTCCACCGACGTACTCCTTCCTCCTATATATACCTACGTACCCCCAAACGATCAGAGACGGAGCCAAAAACCTAATTCCATAGCCGCAACCTTCTGTACCAGTGAGATCCCATCTTGGGGCCTGTTCCGGAGCTCCGCCGGAGGGGGCATCAATCACGGAGGGCTTCTACATCAACACCATAGCCTCTCCGATGAAGTGTGAGTAGTTTACCTCAGACCTTCGGGTCCATAGTTATTAGCTAGATGGCTTCTTCTCTATTTTTGGATCTCAATACAATATTCTCCCCCTCTCTTGTGGAGATCTATTCGATGTAGTTTTCTTTTACAGTGTGTTTGTTGAGACCGATGAATTGTGGGTTTATGATCAAGTTTATCTATGAACAATATTTGAATCTTCTGAATTCTTTTATGTATGATTGGTTATCTTTGCAAGTCTCTTCGAATTATCAGTTTGGTTTGGCCTACTAGATTGATCTTTCTTGCAATGGGAGAAGTGCTTAGCTTTGGGTTCAATCTTGCGGTGTCCTTTCCCAGTGACAGTAGGGGCAGCAAGGCACGTATTGTATTGTTTCCATCGAGGATAACAAGATGGGGTTTATATCATATTGCATGAGTTTATCCCTCTACATCATGTCATCTTGCTTAAAGCGTTACTCTGTTCTTATGAACTTAATACTCTAGATGCATGCTGGATAGCGGTCGATGTGTGGAGTAATAGTAGTAGATGCAGGCAGGAGTCGGTCTACTTGTTTCGGACGTGATGCCTATATACATGATCATGCCTAGATATACTCATAACAATGCTCAATTCTGTCAATTGCTCAACAGTAATTTGTTCACCCACCGTAAATACTTATGCTCTCGAGAGAAGCCACTAGTGAAACCTATGGACCCCGGGTCTATTTTCCATCATATTAGTCTTCCAACACTTAGCAATATCCGTTGCCTTTTATTTTATTTTACATCTTTATCACAAAATACCAAAAATATTATCTTATCATATCTATCAGATGTCACTCTCGTAAGTGACCGTGTAGGGATTGACAACCCCTTATCGTGTTGGTTGCGAGGATTTATTTGTTTGTGTAGGTGCGAGGGACTCGTGTGTAGCCTCCTACTGGATTTATACCTTGGTTCTTAAAAACTGAGGGAAATACTTACGCTATTTTGCTGTATCACCCTTTTCTCTTCAAGGGAAACCAACGCAGTGCTCAAGAGGTAGCAAGAAGGATTTCTGGCGCCGTTGCCGGGGAGGTCTACGCAAAAGTCAACATAGCAAGTACCCATCACAAACCCTTATCTTCCGTATTACATTATTTGCCATTTGCCTCTCGTTTTCCTCTCCCCCACTTCACCCTTGCCGTTTTATTCGCCCTCTCTTTTTCGTTCGCCTCTTTTTCGCTTGCTTCTTGTTTGCTCGTGTGTTGGGTTGCTTGTTTGTCACAATGGCTCTGCCTAAATTTGGTGATCTTCACCTTAAAAGATTGGAAGAGATCGAAGGCAATGTCTGGAGTTTTATGGTCTTACAGTTTGAGCATAATAATTTCTTTAGAAACAAGCTTAAGGAACAAAAAAGCTTTATGAGTTATATGAATAAAGAGCTCGATGATATGTCTAAAGAATTTGATGGTTTGAGATCCCAAATTGCTCATCTTGAGAAGTTAATAGCTGAAATATCGAATAAGCAGGCTACCTTAGTTAATAAGATGGCCGCTAAGACGGAAAACTTTGAAAATAAAGGTGAAGATCTAAAGGTTATTGATGTGTCCCCTATTAAATCTTTGTTTTGCAATATGAATCTTGATAATGATGGGACTGAATATGATCCACCTTTACCTAGAAGGCGTTCCAGAAATTCGGAGTTTTTATATCCTGATGCTAAAATTGATAAAAGTGGGATTAAAGGGATCAAAACATTAGATATTAATGAACCCACTATTTTGGATTTCAAGGAATTTAATTATGATAATTGTTCTTTGATAGATTGTATTTCCTTGTTGCAATCCGTGCTAAATTCTCCTCATGCTTATAGTCAAAATAAAGCCTTTACCAAACATATCGTTGATGCTTTCATGCAATCTTATGAAGAAAAACTTGAGTTGGAAGTTTATATTCCTAGAAAACTCTATGATGAGTGGGAACTTACTATTAAAATTAAAATTAAAGATCATGAATGCTATGCTTTGTGTGATTTGGGTGCTAGTGTTTCCACGATTCCAAAAACTTTGTGTGATTTGCTAGGTTTTCTTGATTTTCATGATTGCTCTTTAAACTTGCACCTTGCAGATTCCACTATTAAGAAACCTATGGGAAGAATTAATGATGTTCTTATTGTTGCAAATAGGAACTATGTGCCCGTAGATTTTATTGTTCTTGATATAGATTGCAATCCTTCATGTCCTATTATTCTTGGTAGACCTTTCCTTAGAACGATTGGTGCAATTATTGATATGAAGGAAGGGAATATTAGATTCCAATTTCCATTAAAGAAAGGCATGGAACACTTCCCAAGGAAGAAAATAAAATTACCATATGAATCTATTATGAGAGCCACTTATGGATTGCCTACCAAAGATGGCACTACCTAGATCTATTCTTGCTTCTATGCCTAGCTAGGGGCGTTAAACGATAGCGCTTGTTGGGAGGCAACCCAATTTTAGTTTTAGTTTTTTGCTTTTTGCTTCTTTTTAGGAATAAATATTTGTTCTAGCCTCTGGTTAGATGTGTTTTTATGTTTCAATTAGTGTTTGTGCCAAGTTAAACCTATAGGATCTTCTTGGATGATAGTTATTTGATCTTGCAGAAAATTCCAGAAACTTTCTATTCACGAAAATAATTGTTAAAAATCACCAGAACGTGATAAAATATTGATTCGAATTGCTGCTGATCAATAAACAAATTGTCTAGGTCATCCTATTTTGGCTGATGTTTTGGAGTTCCAGAAGTTTGCGTTAGTTACAGATTACTACAAACTGTTCTGTTTTTGACAGATTCTGTTTTTCATGTGTTGTTTTCTTATTTTGATGAATCTATGGCTAGTAAAAGATTTTATAAACAATAGAGAAGTTGGAATACAGTAGGTTTAACACCAATATAAATAAATAATGAGTTCATTACAGTACCTTGAAGTGGTCTTTTGTTTTCTTTCGCTAACGGAGCTCACGAGATTTTCTGCTGAGTTTTGTGTTGTGAAGTTTTCAAGTTTTGGGTGAAAGATTTGATGGATTATGGAAAAAGGAGTGGCAAGAGCCTAAGATTGGGGATGCCCATGGCACCCCCAAGATAATCTAAGGACACCTAAAAGCCAAAGCTTGGGGATGCCCCGGAAGGCATCCCCTATTTCGTCTACTTCCATCGGTAACTTTACTTGGAGCTATATTTTTATTCACCACATGATATGTGTTTTGCTTGGAGCGTCTTGTATGATTTGAGTCTTTGCTTTTTAGTTTACCACAATAATCCTTGCTGTACACACCTTTTGAGAGAGACACACATGATTCCGAAATTATTATAATACTCTATGTGCTTCACTTATATCTTTTGAGTTATATAGTTTTTGCTCTTGTACTTCACTTATATCTTTTAGAGCACGGTGGTGGATTTGTTTTACAGAAACTATTGATATCTCATGCTTCACTTAGATTATTTTGAGAGTCTTAAACAGCATGGTAATTTGATTAAATAATCCTAATATGCTTGGTATTCAAGAATAGTAAAAACTTTCTTATGAGTGTTTTGAATACTAAGAGAAGTTTGATGCTTGATGATTGTTTTGAGACATGGAGGTAGTGATATTAAAGTTGTGCTAGTTGAGTAGTTGTGGATTTTGAAATACTTGTGTTGAGGTTTGCAAGTCCCGTAGCATGCACGTATGGTAAACGTTATGTAACAAATTTGAAACATGAGGTGTTCTTTGATTGTCCTCCTTATGAGTGGCGGTCGGGGACGAGCGATGGTCTTTTCCTACCAATCTACCCCCCTAGGAGCATGCGCGTAGTGCTTGGTTTTTGATAACTTGTAGATTTTTGCAATAAGTATGTGATTTCTTTATGACTAATGTTGAGTCCATGGATTATACGCACTCTCACCTTTCCATCATTGCTAGCCTCTTCGGTACCGTGCATTGCCCTTTCTCACATTGAGAGTTGGTGCAAACTTCGCCGGTGCATCCAAACCCCGTGATATGATACACTCTTTCACACATAAAACTCCTTATATCTTCCTCAAAACAGCCACCATACCTACCTATTATGGCATTTCCATAGTCATTCCAATATATATTGCCATGCAACTTTCCACCGTTCCGTTTATCATGACACGTTCATCATTGTCATATTGCTTTGCATGATCATGTAGTTGACATAGTATTTGTGGCAAAGCCACCGTTCATAATTCTTTCATACATGTCGCTCTTGGTTCATTGCATATCCCGGTACACCGCTGGAGGCATTCATATAGAGTCATACTTTGTTCTAGTATCGAGTTGTAATCATTGAGTTGTAAATAAATAGAAGTGTGATGATCATCATTTTCTAGATCATTGTCCCAAGTGAGGAATAAAAAAGAGAGAGAGAGAAAGGCCATAAAAAAAGAGAAGGCCCAAAAAAATGAGAGAAAAAGAGAGAAAGGACAATGTTACTATCCTTTTACCACACTTGTGCTTCAAAGTAGCACAATAATCTTCATGATAGAGAGTCTCTTGTTTTGTCACTTTCATATACTAGTGGGAATTTTTCATTATAGAACTTGGCTTGTATATTCCAACAATGGGCCTCCTCAAGTGCCCTAGGTCTTTGTGAGCAAGCAAGTTGGATGCACACCCACTTAGTTTCTTTTGTTGAGCTTTCATATAATTATAGCTCTAGTGCATCCGTTGCATGGCAATCCCTACTCCTTGCATTAACATCAATCCATGGGCATCTCCATAGCTCATTGATTAGCCTCGTTGATCTGAGACTTTCTCCTTTTTTTGTCTTCTCCACATAACCCCCATCATTATATTCTATTCCACCCATAGTGCTATATCCATGGCTCACGCCATGTATTGCGTGAAAGTTGAAAAAGTTTGAGATTACTAAAGTATGAAACAATTGCTTGGCTTGTCATCGGGGTTGTGCATGATGAGAGCATTCTTGTGTGACAAAAATGGAGCATGACTAAACTATATGATTTTGTAGGGATGAACTTTCTTTGGCCATGTTATTTTGAGAGGACATAATTGCTTAGTTAGTATGCTTGAAGTATTATTATTTTTATGTCAATATTGAACTCTTATCTTGAGTCTTTCGGATCTGAATATTCATACCACAATTAAGAAGAATTACATTAAAATTATAACAAGTAGCATTCCACATCAAAAATTCTGTTTTTATCATTTACCTACTCGAGGACGAGCAGGAATTAAGCTTGGGGATGCTTGATATGTCTCCAACGTATCTATAATTTTTGATTGCTCCATGCTATATTATCTTCTATTTTGGACCTTATTGGGCTTTATTATAAACTTTTATATTATTTTTGGGACTAACCTATTAACTGGAGGCCCAGCCCAGAATTGCTGTTTTTTCCCTATTTCAGAGTTTCATAGAAAAAGAATATCAAACGGAGTCCAAACGGAATGAAACCTTCGGGAACGTGATTTTTGGAACGAACATGATCCAGAGGACTTGGACCCCACGTCAAGAAAGCTACCAAGAAGCAACAAGGTAGGGGGCGCCTACCCCCCTGGGCGCGCCCTCCACCCTCGTGGGCCCCATGTTGCTCCAACGACGTACTCCTTCCTCCTATATATACCTACGTACCCCCAAACGATCAGAGACGGAGCCAAAAACCTAATTCCACTGCCGCAACCTTCTGTACCCGTGAGATCCCATCTTGGGGCCTGTTCCGGAGCTCCGCCGGAGGGGGCATCGATCACGGAGGGCTTCTACATCAACACCATAGCCTCTCCGATGAAGTGTGAGTAGTTTACCTCAGACCTTCGGGTCCATAGTTAATAGCTAGATGACTTCTTCTCTCTTTTTGGATCTCAATACAATGTTCTCCCCCTCTCTTGTGGAGATCTATTCGATGTAATCTTCTTTTGCGGTGTGTTTGTTGAGACCGATGAATTGTGGGTTTATGATCAAGTTTATCTATGAACAATATTCGAATCTTCTGAATTCTTTTATGTATGATTGGTTATCTTTGCAAGTCTCTTCGAATTATCAGTTTGGTTTGGCCTACTAGATTGATCTTTTTTGCAATGGGAGAAGTGCTTAGCTTTGGGTTCAATCTTGCGGTGTCCTTTCCTAGTGACAGTAGGGGCAGCAAGGCACGTATTGTATTCTTGCCATCGAGGATAACAAGATGGGGTTTATGTCATATTGCATGAGTTTATCCCTCTACATCATGTCATCTTGCTTAAAGCGTTACTCTGTTCTTATGAACTTAATACTCTAGATGCATGCTGGATAGCGGTCGATGTGTGGAGTAATAGTAGTAGATGCAGGCAGGAGTCGGTCTACTTGTTTCGGACGTGATGCCTATATACATGATCATGCCTAGATATACTCATAACAATGCTCAATTCTGTCAATTGCTCAACAGTAATTTGTTCACCCACCGTAAATACTTATGCTCTCGAGAGAAGCCACTAGTGAAACCTATGGACCCCGGGTCTATTTTCCATCATATTAGTCTTCCAACACTTAGCAATATCCGTTGCCTTTTATTTTATTTTACATCTTTATCACAAAAATACCAAAAATATTATCTTATCATATCTATCAGATGTCACTCTCGTAAGTGACCGTGTAGGGATTGACAACCCCTTATCGTGTTGGTTGCGAGGATTTATTTGTTTGTGTAGGTGCGAGGGACTCGTGTGTAGCCTCCTACTGGATTTATACCTTGGTTCTTAAAAACTGAGGGAAATACTTACGCTATTTTGCTGTATCACCCTTTCTCTTCAAGGGAAACCAACGCAGTGCTCAAGAGGTAGCAAGAAGGATTTCTGGCGCCGTTGCCGGGGAGGTCTACGCAAAAGTCAACATAGCAAGTACCCATCACAAACCCTTATCTTCCGTATTACATTATTTGCCATTTGCCTCTCGTTTTCCTCTCCCCCACTTCACCCTTGCCGTTTTATTCGCCCTCTCTTTTTCGTTCGCCTCTTTTTCGCTTGCTTCTTGTTTGCTCGTGTGTTGGGTTGCTTGTTTGTCACAATGGCTCTGCCTAAATTTGGTGATCTTCACCTTAAAAGATTGGAAGAGATCGAAGGCAATGTCTGGAGTTTTATGGTCTTACAGTTTGAGCATAATAATTTCTTTAGAAACAAGCTTAAGGAACAAAAAAGCTTTATGAGTTATATGAATAAAGAGCTCGATGATATGTCTAAAGAATTTGATGGTTTGAGATCCCAAATTGCTCATCTTGAGAAGTTAATAGCTGAAATATCGAATAAGCAGGCTACCTTAGTTAATAAGATGGCCGCTAAGACGGAAAACTTTGAAAATAAAGGTGAAGATCTAAAGGTTATTGATGTGTCCCCTATTAAATCTTTGTTTTGCAATATGAATCTTGATAATGATGGGACTGAATATGATCCACCTTTACCTAGAAGGCGTTCCAGAAATTCGGAGTTTTTAGATCTTGATGCTAAAATTGATAAAAGTGGGATTGAAGGGATCAAAATATTAGATATTAATGAACCCACTATTTTGGATTTTAAGAAATTTAATTATGATAATTGCTCTTTGATAGATTGTATATTTTTTTTTACAATCCGTGCTAAATTCTCCTCATGCTTATAGTCAAAATAAAGCCTTACCAAACATATCATTGATGTTTTCATGTAATCTTATCAAGAAAAACTTGAGTTGGAATTTTTTTTATTCTCATAATACAAACTTTCCTAACCTTTTCAGATTTTCCTAAGTTACAACGGGCAGGAACCGATCGCGGGTTATCAATTAATAAATTTCAGTTTTATGGCAATCAATTCCACATCCTAACTTTCGCATGATCTCTGCCTTCAGTCGGTAGTCGTTTCGTTTTGTTACATCGATCAAAGGAAGCCGACAGTCGACCGAAGGAAATCCCCCGCCATCAAAGGAAGTCAACCCCACTCCCGAGTCCCGACCCCATCTCTCGTTTCCCCTTCCCACTCTCCCGATTCAGATCCAGATCCCTTCTCCTGCGTCAGCTCCCTCCTCTGTACCCAGCTGCTGCACCAAACCTTTCTCTCCCTTCCATATCGGGCGAGGATCCCCTTGGACGCCCTCGTCTTTGTCCCTTCCCTTCATCTCCCTCTACCGCCAACCAGCGCCACGATCCTCTCCCTATCACCATCAGCAGGTGCCGAGCAGCTCGTCTTTGATGGATCTTGGCCGGGAAGTGGTGGAGCATGACCCGACGATGACGAGCACTGCGGCCTCAAGCTCAACTCCAGCCTGGGGACAACGGCGACGTGCTCACTGCCGGTGACAACAACTACGTGCTCAGCCCAACTGCCTCTACATCAAGAAGATCCGTCGCCGCGGGCTTCGCCCCCCTCTCCCTTCAACACCGCGAGTTGAGGAGGAGCACCATCACCTCGGCTGTCTACTCGCAGATGAAGTACGTAACGTGGCCATGGTACGTGATCCATATCAGTGGTAAATTTTATGAATACAATAGGCATATACATTACAGAGTGTCGTGTACTTGGACCATTCATCCACAAAAAACCATGTATACATTACAGAGCATCGGGCTTCTTTGAGATTAATACTGTAAATCACGGAGCATGCTTTCATATATGTCATAGATGCAATCCTTAGCACCATATGAATCATCAGTTATAAGATATTATATTGATGTGATCGTGATGGCAGTGGCCAGCATCGGTGGATCGGAGGGCAATGGTGAGGGTTGCGATTCGTTCTTCGTTGGCTAGGACGATATTTGAATCTTGGAACAGAGGAAGACACAAGTTGGTCTGTCCAACTACGGCCTGTGAATTTTCTGTACAGGTAAAGTTTTCTGTTTGTTTTTCTCATTTTGTGTCTTGATTTATACACAAAGCTAAGTCAACAACTTGATGTGAAACTGTGTATGTGTACACCTAGATAACTTACTAGACCTTGCTAACACGACCACTTATGTTAAACTGAAGTGTAATCAGGTTGGCTGGCTTTTCTGTACGTGTATGCTTACTTACCTTGCTTTACGTGATTATCTATTGCCAGCCATAGAAAGGTTCTGAATTTGAATTTTGTGAACTTCAGTTCATATTGAAATTTGTATCCACATAGTTTTGTATGGATAATGTGTTTGGCGTTTAAACGAACAGAATTACAATTCATAGAAATTGCGAGGCATGGAAAGGATTCGATCTTGGTCATTTTTCTATTCTTTAAATGGTGATAAACTATAGCTGAAAACCTGTACAAACAAGAAGCACAAATTACAAAATGTTCCTTCCAGGCCATAACCCCTGCATGTTACAAGCCCCTCACGTCTTTGCCAATGACCATGAGGTTCACGCACTTCGGTTGGTTAAGCTACAATGATCTTTCACGTTAAATTTTCAACTAAAGAAAATCCAGGCGACAATTCCATGTTTATTAGTTTGTATCTTCATATGGTGACTTGTAAAAGTAACCAACAAGGTTTTTATTTCCAGACGAGGTAGAGAAGTGCGTTCATCCTGGACTACTCATGACCAATTTGATGGGGCGCTCCTTTGCTCTGATGAGTTAGATCTCCAGTTAATTCTTTCTTCTGAATGCATTTTTTTAATTTGCCTGATACAGAGATCATGATGTGTGTGGCTCCATCGCCGACGGTGGTCCCGACACGCAGCCATAGGAATGGATAATAGACAAGCCAACAGGTAATCCATTCTGTACAATGACATCATTGCATGCGTGTAGCTGCAAATTAAAGAAATGATTTTTTGATTGTATCAGGTGCATCTGTCTAGAGTAAATAGTCCTGCAACAACACAATCAGTACTTCTTCCATATTTGTCCAATAGGTTATTTATTCCTTTGATTTCTGTTCATCCAAGACTGGATAAACATTTTGATCCCATCTTTGTGCAATTACACAAACCAAACAAGGAAAAGATGTTTCCATTTTTTTCATAACATATTTATCTTTATGATGCCAAAAACCCTTCTATACTTGCTGTCATTTAGTTTTTCCTTGCATCTCTATTCTGAAAGTGCATGGATAGTGAGAGCTCAATCTAGAATTCCTGATTCTAATGAAAGCTGGTAGCTTGGAGCAATTTTAGACGAACCTTTCGTACTAAAAGATGTCAGATGGACCTAAACTCATAGGTTTCTGTTACTCACTTATCATACAGTTTAGTTTCAAAGATTTCTGTTGTTGGCATGGAGGGATTGACCAGATACAACAAATGGCAGGAATTAAAGAGACATGGATTCATGTTTTTTACCCATTCCTGAGCCATTTACACCTTTAAGTGAAAGGTGTTAGCATAATCTTGCACTACATGCTTATGTCCTATCAATTTTTAAATGCAAGGTTTTGGGATCTGATATGGAAAAGTGGGTCAAATGTTGAGAGGACAAAATGTAATTAGGAAATAGTTTGTGGATATGTGGCGAGTTTTATTTCATTGCGACATATTTCAGTTTTGGACATGTGGGGATGTGTGTGAGTTGAGTTCTGAGGAGCATTTTTCCCATGTTGACAACATGCAGGGAAAGCAGGTGTGGAGAACACACGATCTTGCCGATGTGAGTGCCCTTGTCTAATAAATTGCTTAAATCAGAGGACAATTGATGGTACATCACGGAGCACAAGGGTTAAGAAGTACATGAGGCTACAATGATGAGAACTATGACGAGGAGATGATAAGAATTGTACATTGATTTTTTTTCTTATCAAAGAAATACATAGTTGCTGTTGCATTTGAATATCATTTTTATTAGTAGAACTATTGAGCTTTACTAAGTGATTTGCATCTGACTGTTACAGGGGAGGCCACTAATGAGAGATAACCTGGCCATTGAATGGCATGCGATCAAGACATACACAAGGGCTATGTGGAGCAAACACAAGTCATGTCCTGAAGGTATGATCTTGCGCGCTTTGCCCACTGTTTATGTGTATGCAGCAGAATATATCAGTTTGTGTGAGTGAGTGAACTTACTTCAGTGATAAATATTGGCAGGTGTTGTACTTCATACATGGGAAGTAAATCCGTACAAAGCATATAATGAAGAGATCGACAAGGAAGATTACAACATAGGAACCGTTGGCATATAACCCCTCCTACATGCACTTGAATGTGCATAAAGCTTGTTCGGCTTGGGTTTCTAGGCTGTCTACACCTTCTGCTAGGGCCTTCCTTATGGATGATGGTGTAAACTTGTTTCGAGCAAAGATACAAAAAGTGGGTCAAAAGAGTATCATATTACATGAGATCACTTGCTATGAAGCTAGGTGTTACAGTCAGACGTAATGTCAACAACATGAATGCATTCTTTGGAGGACCGATGGTTGCTATAGCGTCTGATATTGTGTGGGTTATGAATATTGTTCCTGATAAAAAAAAACTGTGGTCACTTGGAGTAATATATGACATGGGCCTGATTGGAGTTTATCATGACTGGTAAGTATGGATACTTTATTTTCTTATCCTATACAAATTAAGAAAGGAAAGACATCAGTGGTGGCAGCGATGTCATGGAAAGGAGAGTAGGTCGAGGTTATTAGATGTTAGGGTGAGTGTTGTGCCGTCTGGTGATCGAGCGAGATAGTGAATTATTACTTTTCTTAAGATCAGAAAAAAAGGATTGTATGTTTGCATATTTTATAGCGAAAAGCGCCTCTTTGCTATGACAGAAATGTCACATACTTATTTATATAATGATAAATATCACCAATGTTTTTATGGCATCGGTTATAGTGAGGATATCCATGTAACGTCCGCGCCACAACATTATATCATGGCGTCCATATTTTTGGCATGTGACGTCCGCCATATGCACATGGCATCCCCATGTCATCCATGTGACGTGATATTCATCGCAATGTCTAAATCGGGACGCCATGGATGGGTGGCTTTGGTCTCCCGTGCCTAGGAATAGGAAAATTGGCGCGCGCGGGTGTCGACCATGTGTGGGAAGGAAACGGGGATCGGGCGGGAAAGGAAAAGATATGTTCAGAGGTGAAGAGAGGGAGTGAGTGGGAGAGAGACAGAGAGAGGCGGCCATGGCGCGGGAAATTAGCCGCGTACCTCACCGGCAACCACCCAACGACATAAGCTCCAGCCTCCGCACCACCTTCCCTCCACCCCCGCCACGATCCCCTCCTTGCTTGACCCCTTTTCCCTCCTCCTGCCAGCCCCCTTTTCTCTCAAGGTTCAGCTCGTGCTTGAACTCCAGCTACGTGCATCAGGGCATCAGATCAGCAACGTATGCTACCTCTCCCCTCCCCTCTCTCCTTCACCCTATTCTCCCCCTACCTCTGCCAGTTTGCTCGAAAAAAAACAATCAGTATTTATCACTATAGGAATGAAAACTATATGTCACCGTGTTTAACTAATTTTTTATTAATATAATTGTTTAATCAAAATATTCAATATATTTTTATTCCGTGGCAACCCACGGAAATTAGTCGGTGGTTATAAATCATAATCATATGAAGTGAGCTTGAATACAATCTAAATATGTCTATTTTATGTGATGTAAACTACAAATTATTTGACTAATTATATGCAAAGTATGCATTTTTACATTCAAATTATGCCTTGTAGTTTTGAATGCAGGCATTATTTGGTTTTCACTGCTTGTTTGTGGTTAGAGAAATGTTATATTTGCCGTAGTCGAATAACACAAATTTTGATGTTGCACTATGTGCATCTTTCAATATTTGTAATACATGCCATCTCTCAAGAATGGTGAGAAACATACAATATGTCATTTCTCGTATTACACGGGGGCCATTTCAGGTATTGTCTAAAGTTTAAGAAAGAGGGTCTGCAATGGTACGACTTTTGAACTGTCAATAATGCTAGAGCAAGGGTGAATGAAGGGAATGAAAACTTTGCTAAACAATAAAATAAGAATAGAGCGAAAGCTCAACTGACTAATCACTACCAAAAAATATCAAAAGAATCTTTTAAATCATTGAAAAGTTATAATGTGTGGAAGTATAAGATTTTGAAATAGTGACCAGGCACGGCGGCAAGCATGAAGATGGAGGGCACAGTTGGGGGGGGGGATGCCACTCTGTATTCTGGCAATGATTTGTCACTACGTGAATGGAAAGACGTCTTCATATTCGACACACAGTTTAAATTATTTGATCACTTTGTTATTCCATTATTCCATGGCAACACACTGGCAGTGAGAAGCCGTGGTGGAGAGAGGTTGTGATGGTGTGTGGGGGGTGGGGGTGGGGGGTAACCTAGGGAATGAGATGTCACTATGAGCGATGTGCTTTGGAGTGTGTTGTGCGGTGAGAGAGTGAATCACTTTTTTTCAACTAGAGGATACCCCAGACAGTGCGGCGGGAACCTATTGATGAAAATTTGTGTTTGATACCATATGACTTGTTATTTTATTATGTAGAGAAAAATATTTATTTAATATAAGTAGAATAGTAGAATGGAAAACATTTGTCAATGCATGGTTGAATGTTGTGGTGGTTCTTTCTTCATGCATGGTTGCATGTTGATGTGGGACTTATTCCATCCATAATTCTATGCTGAGGTGGTATGCTTGCATGGTGAGATAAATAATTTGTAATAGATTTTTAGTTGGATCATCGCTTTATATGTATACTTCGTCAATTTTCCGTTTTGTTATCAAATTACATTGTAAGTGAAGTGGACTTCAATTATTATACAATTGTGTCTGTGTTATATTGTCTCTAGATGTGAAATTTAACATGCATGATCTTTATATAACTCTTGCAAAATATTTCAAGAGCCCGTGGCAACGCACGGGCATTCTACTAGTATGCTTGGTATTCAACAATAGTAAAACTTTCTTATGAGTGTTTTGAATACTAAGAGAAGTTTGATGCTTGATGATTGTTTTGAGACATGGAGGTAGTGATATTAAAGTTGTGCTAGTTGAGTAGTTGTGAATTTGAGAAATACTTGTGTTGAAGTTTGCAAGTCCCGTAGCATGCACGTATGGTAAACGTTATGTAACAAATTTGAAACATGAGGTGTTCTTTGATTGTCCTCCTTATGAGTGGCGGTCGGGGACGAGCGATGGTCTTTTCCTACCAATCTACCCCCCTAGGAGCATGCACTTAGTGCTTGGTTTTTGATAACTTGTAGATTTTTGCAATAAGTATGTGATTTCTTTATGACTAATGTTGAGTCCATGGATTATACGCACTCTCACCTTTCCATCATTGCTAGCCTCTTCGGTACCGTGCATTGCCCTTTCTCACATTGAGAGTTGGTGTAAACTTTGCCGGTGCATCCAAACCCCATGATATGATACGCTCTTTCACACATAAACCTCCTTATATCTTCCTCCAAACAGCCACCATACCTACCTATTATGGCACTTCCATAGCCATTCCAAGATATATTGCCATGCAACTTTCCACCGTTCCGTTTATCATGACACGTTCATCATTATCATATTGCTTTGCATGATCATGTAGTTGACATAGTATTTGTGGCAAAGCCACCGTTCATAATTCTTTCATACATGTCACTCTTGGTTCATTGCATATCCCGGTACACCGCCGGAGGCATTCATATAGAGTCATACTTTGTTCTAGTATCGAGTTGTAATCATTGAGTTATAATAAATAGAAGTGTGATGATCATCATTTTCTAGAGCATTGTCCTAAGTGAGAGAAATGCCATAAAAAAAGAGAAGGCCCAAAAAAATGAGAGAAAAAGAGAGAAAGGACAATGTTACTATCCTTTTACCACACTTGTGCTTCAAAGTAGCACAATAATCTTCATGATAGAGAGTCTCTTGTTTTGTCACTTTCATATACTAGTGGGAATTTTTCATTATAGAACTTGGCTTGTATATTCCAACAATGGGCCTCCTCAAGTGCCCTAGGTCTTTGTGAGCAAGCAAGTTGGATGCACACCCACTTAGTTTCTTTTGTTGAGCTTTCATATAATTATAGCTCTAGTGCATCCGTTGCATGGCAATCCCTACTCCTTGCATTAACATCAATCGATGGGCATCTCCATAGCTTATTGATTAGCCTCGTTGATGTGAGACTTTCTCCTTTTTTGTCTTCTCCACATAACCCCCATCATTATATTCTATTCCACCCATAGTGCTATATCCATGGCTCACGCTCATGTATTGCATGAAGGTTGAAAAAGTTTGAGATTCCTAAGTATGAAACAATTGCTTGGCTTGTCATCGGGGTTGTGCATGATGAGAGCATTCTTGTGTGACGAAAATGGAGCATGACTAAACTATATGATTTTGTAGGGATGAACTTTCTTTGGCCATGTTATTTGAGAGGACATAATTGCTTAGTTAGTATGCTTGAAGTATTATTATTTTTATGTCAATATTGAACTTTTATCTTGAGTCTTTTGGATCTGAATATTCATACCACAATTAAGAAGAATTACATTGAAATTATGCCAAGTAGCATTCCACATCAAAAATTCTGTTTTTATCATTTGCCTACTCGAGGACGAGCAGGAATTAAGCTTGGGGATGCTTGATACATCTCCAACGTATCTATAATTTTTGATTGCTCCATGCTATATTATCTTCTATTTTGGACATTATTGGGCTTTATTATACACTTCTATATTATTTTTGGGACTAACCTATTAACCGGAGGCCCAGCCCAGAATTGCTGTTTTTTGCCTATTTCAGAGTTTCGCAGAAAAAGAATATCAAACGGAGTCCAAACGGAATGAAACCTTCGGGAACGTGATTTTTGAAACGAACATGATCCAGAGGACTTGGACCCTACGTCAAGAAAGCTACCAGGAAGCCATGAGGTAGGGGGGCGCCCTACCCCCCTGGGCGTGCCCTCCACCCTCGTGGGCCCCATGTTGCTCCAACGACGTACTCCTTCCTCCTATATATACCTACGTACCCCCAAACGATCAGAGACGGAGCCAAAAACCTAATTCCACCGCCACAACCTTCTGTACCCATGAGATCCCATCTTGGAGCCTGTTCCGGAGCTCCGCCGGAGGGGGCATCGATCACGGAGGGCTTCTACATGAACACCATAGCCTCTCCGATGAAGTGTGAGTAGTTTACCTCAGACCTTCGGGTCCATAGTTATTAGCTAGATGGCTTCATCTCTCTTTTTGGATCTCAATACAATGTTCTCCCCCTCTCTTGTTGAGATCTATTCGAGGTAATCTTCTTTTGCGGTGTGTTTGTTGAGACCGATGAATTGTGGGTTTATGATCAAGTTTATCTATGAACAATATTTGAATCTTCTGAATTCTTTTATGTATGATTGGTTATCTTTGCAAGTCTCTTCGAATTATCGGTTTGGTTTGGCCTACTAGATTGATCTTTCTTGCAATGGGAGAAGTGCTTAGCTTTGGGTTCAATCTTGCAGTGTCCTTTCCCAATGACAGTAGGGGCAGCAAGGCACGTATTGTATTCTTGCCATCGAGGATAACAAGATGGGGTTTATATCATATTGCATGAGTTTATCCCTCTACATCATGTCATCTTGCTTAAAGCGTTACTCTGTTCTTATGAACTTAATACTCTAGATGCATGCTGGATAGCGGTCGATGTGTGGAGTAATAGTTGAGGATGCAGGCAGGAGTCGGTCTACTTGTTTCAGACGTGATGCCTATATACATGATCATGCCTAGATATACTCATAACTATGCTCAATTCTGTCAATTGCTCAACATTAATTTGTTCACCCACCGTAAATACTTATGCTCTCGAGAGAAGCCACTAGTGAAACCTATGGCCCCCGGGTCTATTTACCATCATATTAATCTTCCAACACTTAGCTATTTCCGTTGCCTTTTATTTTATTTTGCATCTTATCATATCTATCAGATCTCACTCTCGTAAGTGATCGTGTAGGGATTGACAACCCCTTATCGCGTTGGTTGCGAGGATTTATTTGTTTGTGTAGGTGCGAGGGACTCGTGTGTAGCCTCCTGCTGGATTGATACCTTGGTTCTCAAAAACTGAGGGAAATACTTATGCTACTTTGCTGCATCACCCTTTCCTCTTCAAGGGAAAACCAACGCAGTGCTCAAGAGGTAGCAACGGCCCATAAATTATTTGGGCCATTTGTAGTCGGGCCTGAGTTTTGGCCTTTAACGGCCCATGCTCTTCATGGTCCAATACTAGCCCGGTTTCTCTTTTGGCCTGCTAAAGGCCCACAACACAGTTGGGCCATTTATAGTACGACCTGACTTTCGGCCTCTTAGCGGCCCATGCTCTTCATGGTCCAGTATGAGCCCGCTGTCTCTTTCGGCCTGCTAAAGGCCCACAGTATAGTTGGGCCATATGTAGCCTGACCTTAGTAACGGCCAGTTAGCGGCCCATGAAATCAAATGTGCCCACCTGTTGCCCGCTTTGATGTCGGCCTGTTAACGACCTAGGAGGTAAGAGGGTTGACCATTATCTTTCGGTCTGGTAACGACCCATTAACTTAATGGGCCCACTAAAGTTCGTACATGTCTTTAGGCCCAATTAGATAATTTGAGCCCATTACGACGAGCAATTATGCACAGGACCAAAACCGATCAGGCAAAGGTACGATATACAGGAAAAACGTTGCACATCCAGCATATATTACAGGAAATTACATCCACTGGGCAATCAAAGATTGATGCCAGTGCAAATAAATGTACAGAACCTAACGATCTACAACATCACAATCTGCAACCTCAACGCGGATGACGCCCATAAGCATGTGGGCAAGTTCTTGCTGCTTTGCTACACTGTCTATGAAAACATTGATCAGTTGTTGTTGCGCACGAATGTGCAGCTCTGATTCCACCACCATTTCCATCATTGCTTCATCCATTAATTGGTTCACAAACATACATTTTTTCCGTTGCATTCGAGACAGAGGAAACTGAACAGATTCAGATGGCGATTTTGGCAGGCTTGTATTATTGATAGTGGAGAGTGTCTCGACCACTGCATCATAACATAAATTAGGAGGGGAACCGAACAGATTAATCATGAGTTATTGCCATATTACCTGGCCTAGATTTATTGGAAAGAAACAATGGGGTTGCCTTGCTATTTTCGGAGTTTGTCTTCTTATCTTCAGCAGCCTGCACCAAATTAAAACACTAGCATTGCTATCATTGGCCAGGTCAGATAATAGGAAAGCAACATTGACACAACGAACGTTTGGGCAACCAGACCACACCAGCCTACACCAAATTAACACAATATGGCACATCTATCATCAGCCAGGTAAGGTAATACGAAAGCAACATTGACACAATGAATGAATGGGCAACCAGAGCAGCACTACAATTCAGTAATGTGCATGATATGAGATAGTACACTCATGCAGCTCAGTATGCAAAACTACCAGGCAGTTTTCCTTACAAAAATCAACATTGTCGCCTTTAACATTTTGCTACAACTGAATTTAGATCAGATAAAGGTTGGATTCACACCGATTAACAAAATACATGCTGATGTAAAAATATTGTGATATATAGCAGGTACTTACATCAGCATTGGAGCACAGAGAATTCACGCAAGATACTTTCCTCGAATACGATCCCAATGGAGGGAATCTTCTATCGTTTAACCTTATTTTCTAAAAGAGAGATGGGTAAGAAACATTTAGAAAATATGATCAGAATGCTATAAAATTTCATGATGCGAGGATACGCACACGCTTCTTAGAATGGAGTTGACATATTTTTGCTGGACTGGAGAGGACTAGTTCTTTGGCCACTGGAATCTGCTTATTATCAGTGGGAGTTGGGTTTCTCCGTGCTGGAGCAGTATCTATGAAAACTGGAGTTGGTTTATTATCTCCTGGCGTTCGGATCTTTTGCAAAGACCTGGTTGTAACCCTTCAGATTCTAACATAGCCGTCTTCCCCTTGCATGCCTTATATAGAAGAATGGTGCTTCAATTATAAAACATGCTACAGTAGAGATGGAATAGGTACCGAAGAATAGAAAGGCATGACATATTGACATGTATTCCCTCCATCCGGAAATAATGGATGGGTCTAGGAGTATTTTAGTTCTAGATACATCTAGTTTTATCCATTTTTGCGACATGTAATCCGGATGGAGGGAGTATGATGTAAGAGCTAGGGATACGACAGGACAACAGTGTAAAAAACACTACTTGAATGTAAAACTATATGCTAGCAGAATACATTACAGAAAAACACTAAGGCAACATATGTGTGTATGATTGGGAAACTAAAATGGCATTGCAAGAGACCACTAGAACAGCACTTCAATGTAAAAAAGAACATGGTATGGTAGACAGATGAAGTACATCCTGATGAATAACAATGCATAAGATATTGAGAAGCATGATGTCCAAACTAAGCAGATGGCATTGCGATAGAGTAGAATGACAATACTTGAATTTGAAAACATGTTATCATTAATGGAATAGGTACTGAAAAACAGGAAAGCATGCCATATTTACATGCATGCTCAGTAGGCGAAGCACAAGGCATTGCAATAGAGTAGATGCACTCTAGGACACTATATGCATGCTGTACCCGAGGGAGTCCTGGATTAGGGGGTCCTCGGACAGCCGGACTATATACTTTAGCCGGACTGTTGGACTATGAAGATACAAGATTGAAGACTTCGTCCCATGTCCGGATGGGACTCTCTTTGGCGTGGAAGGCAAGCTTGGCAATATGGATATGTAGATCTCCTCCCTTGTAACCGACTCTGTGTAACCCTAGCCCCCTCTGGTGTCTATATAAACCGGAGGGTTTGGTCCGTAGGACAACAACAATCATACCATAGGCTAGCTTCTAGGGTTTAGCCTCTACGATCTCGTGGTAGATCAACTCTTGTAATACTCATATCATCAAGATCAATCAAGCAGGAAGTAGGGTATTACCTCCATCGAGAGGGCCCGAACCTGGGTAAACATTGTGTCCCCTGCCTCCTGTTACCATCCGCCTTAGACGCACAGTTCGGGACCCCCTACCCGAGATCTGCCGGTTTTGACACCGACATTGGTGCTTTCATTGAGAGTTCCACTGTGTCGTCACCACAAGGCATGATGGTGTTGGAAATATGCCCTAGAGGCAATAATAAAATGGTTATTATTATATTTCCTTGTTCATGATAATTGTCTATTGTTCATGCTATAATTGTGTTATCTGGAAATCGCAATACATGTGTGAATACATAGACCACAACATGTCCCTAGTGAGCCTCTAGTTGACTAGCTCGTTGATCAACAGATAGTCATGGTTTCCTGACTATGGACATTGGATGTCATTGATAACGGGATCACATCATTAGGAGAATGATGTGATGGACAAGACCCAATCCTAAGCATAGCACAAGATCGTGTAGTTCGTTTGCTAGAGCTTTTCCAAATGTCAAGTATCATATCCTTAGACCATGAGATTGTGCAACTCCTGGATACCATAGGAGCGCTTTGGGTGTGCCAAACGTCACAACGTAACTGGGTGGCTATAAAGGTGCACTACGGGTATCTTCGAAAGTGTCTGTTGGGTTGGCACGAATCGAGACTGGGATTTGTCACTCCATATGACGGAGAGGTATCTCTGGGCCCACTCGGTAATGCATCATCATAATGAGCTCAATGTGACCAAGTGTTTGGTCACGGGATCATGCATTACGGTACGAGTAAAGTGACTTGCCGGTAACGAGATTGAACAAGGTATTGGGATACCGACGATCGAATCTCGGGCAAGTAACGTACCGATTGACAAAGGGAATTGTATACGGGATTGATTGAATCCTCGACATCGTGGTTCATCCGATGAGATCATCGTGGAACATGTGGGAGCCAACATGGGTATCCAGATCCCGCTGTTGGTTAATGACCGGAGAGTCGTCTCGGTCATGTCTGCATGTCTCCCGAACCCGTAGGGTCTACACACTTAAGGTTCGGTGATGCTAGGGTTGTAGAGATACTAGTATGTGGTAACCCGAAAGTTGTTCGGAGTCCCGGATGATATCCCGGACGTCGCGAGGAGTTCCGGAATGGTCTGGAGGTGAAGAATTATATATAGGAAGTCCAGTTTCGGCCACCGGGAAAGTTTCGGGGGTCACCGGTATTGTACCGGGACCACCGAAAGGGTCCCGGGGGTCCACCGGGTGGGGCCACCTATCCCGGAGGGCCCCATGGGCTGAAGTGGGGAAGGGAACCAGCCCCTGGTGGGCTGGTGCGCCCCCTTGGGCCTCCCCTGCGCCTAGGGCTGGAAACCCTAGGGGTGGGTGGCGCCCCACTTGACTTGGGGGGCAAGTCCCCCCCCCTTGGCCGCCACCCCCCTTGAGATGGGATCTCTGGGGGCCGGCACCCCCCTGGACCCCTATTTAAAGAGGGGGGGAGGGAGGGCAGCCGCACCCAAGCCCTGGCGCCTCCCTCTCCTTCCCGTGACACATCTCCCTCCTCCCGCAGCACTTGGCGAAGCCCTGTTGGAATCCCGCTACTTCCACCACCACGCCGTCGTGCTGCTGGATCTCCATCAACCTCTCCTCCCCCCTTGCTGGATCAAGAAGGAGGAGACATCGCTGCTCCGTACGTGTGTTGAACGCGGAGGTGCCGTCCGTTCGGCGCTCGGTCATCGGTGATTTGGATCACGACGAGTACGACTCCATCAACCCCGTTCACTTGAACGCTTCCGCTCGCGATCTACAAGGGTATGTAGATGCACTCTTTTCCCTCTCGTTGCTAGAAGACTCCATAGATTGTTCTTGGTGATGCGTAGAAAATTTTAATTTCTGCAACGATCCCCAACAGTGGTATTAGAGCCAGGTTTATGCGTAGTTTCTATGAACGAGTAGAACACAAACTTGTTGTGGGCGTAGATGTTGTCAATTTTCTTGCCACTACTAGTCTTATCTTGTTTCGGCGGCATCATGGGATGAAGCGGCCTGGACCGACCTTACACGTACGCTTACGTGAGACAGGTTCCACCGACTGACATGCACTAGTTGCATAAGGTGGCTAGCGGGTGTCTGTCTCTCCCACTTTAGTCGGAACGGATTCGATGAAAAGGGTCCTTATGAAGGGTAAATAGAAATTGGCATATCACGTTGTGGTTTTGGCGTAGGTAAGAAACGTTCTTGCTAAGAAACCTATAGCAGCCACGTAAAAACTTGCAACAACAATTAGAGGACGTCTAACTTGTTTTTGCAGCATATGCCTTGTGATGTGATATGGCCAAAAGGATGTGATGAATGAAATATATGTGATGTATGAGATTGATCATGTTCTTGTAATAGGAATCACGACTTGCATGTCGATGAGTATGACAACCGGCAGGAGCCATAGGAGTTGTCTTTATTTTTGTATGACCTGCGTGTCATTGAACAACGCCATGTAAACTACTTTACTTTATTGCTAAACACGTTAGCCATAGAAGTAGAAGTAATCGTTGGCGTGACAACTTCATGAAGACACGATGATGGAGATCAAAAGGAGCAAAATGATATTGGCCATATCATGTCACTATTTGATTGCATGTGATGTTTATCATGTTTCACATCTTATTTGCTTAGAACGACGGTAGCTTAAATAAGATGATCCCTCGCAATAATTTCAAGAAAGTGTTCCCCCCTAACTGTGCACCGTTGCGAAGGTTCGTTGTTTCGAAGCACCACGTGATGATCGGGTGTGATAGATTCTAACGTTCGAATACAACGGGTGTAAGCCAGATTTACACACGCAATGCACTTAGGTTGACTTGACGAGCCTAGCATGTACAGACATGGCCTCGGAACACGGAAGACCGAAAGGTCGAGCATGAGTCGTATAGAAGATACGATCAACATGAAGATGTTCACCGATGTTGACTAGTCCGTCTCACGTGATGATCGGACACGGCCTAGTTGACTCGGATCATGTTTCACTTAGATGACTAGAGGGATGTCTATCTGAGTGGGAGTTCATTGAATAATTTGATTAGATGAACTTAATTATCATGAACTTAGTCTAAAATCTTTACAATATGTCTTGTAGATCAAATGGCCCACGCTAATGTTGCCCTCAACTTCAACGCGTTCCTAGAGAAAACCAAGCTGAAAGATGATGGCAGCAACTATACGGACTGGGTCCGGAACCTGAGGATCATCCTCATAGCTGCCAAGAAAGATTATGTCCTAGAAGCACCTCTAGGTGACGCACCCATCCCAGAGAACCAAGACGTTATGAACGCTTGGCAGCAGCGTGCTGATGATTACTCCCTCGTTCAGTGCGGCATGCTTTACAGCTTAGAACCGGGGCTCCAAAAGCGTTTTGAGCAACACAGAGCATATGAGATGTTCGAAGAGCTGAAAATGGTTTTCCAAGCTCATGCCCGGGTCGAGAGATATGAAGTCTTCGACAAGTTCTTCAGTTGTAAGATGGAGGAAAATAGTTCTGTCAGTGAGCACATACTCAAAATGTCTGGGTTACACAACCGCTTGTCTCAGCTGGGAGTTAATCTCCCGGATGACGCGGTCATTGACAGAATCCTTCAGTCGCTTCCACCGAGCTACAAGAGCTTTGTGATGAACTTCAATATGCAGGGGATGGAAAAGACCATTCCTGAGGTATATTCAATGCTGAAATCAGCGGAGGTGGAGATCAAAAAGGAACATCAAGTGTTGATGGTGAATAAAACCACTAAGTTCAAGAAAGGCAAGGGTAAGAAGAACTTCAAGAAGGACGGCAAGGGAGTTGCCGTGCCCGGTAAGCCAGTTGCTGGGAAGAAGCCAAAGAATGGACCCAAGCCTGAGACTGAGTGCTTTTATTGCAAGGGAAGTGGTCACTGGAAGCGGAACTGCCCCAAGTACTTAGCGGACAAGAAGGTCGGCAACACCAAAGGTATATGTGATATACATGTTATTGATGTGTACCTTACCAGCACTCGTAGTAGCTCCTGGGTATTTGATACCGGTGCGGTTGCTCATATTTGTAACTCAAAGCAGGAGCTGCGGAATAAACGGAGACTGGCAAAGGACGAGGTGACGATGCGCGTCGGGAATGGTTCCAAGGTCGATGTGATCGCCGTCGGCACGCTACCTCTACATTTACCTACGGGATTAGTTTTAAACCTCAATAATTGTTATTTAGTGCCAGCTTTGAGCATGAACATTGTATCAGGATCTCGTTTAATTCGAGATGGCTACTCATTTAAATCCGAGAATAATGGTTGTTCTATTTATATGAGAGATATGTTATATGGTCATGCCCCGCTGGTTAATGGTTTATTCTTAATGAATCTCGAACGTAGTGTTACACATATTCATAGTGTGAATACCAAAAGATGTAAGGTTGATAATGATAGTCCCACATACTTGTGGCACTGCCGTCTTGGTCACATTGGTGTCAAGCGCATGAAGAAGCTCCATGCTGATGGACTTTTAGAGTCTCTTGATTACGAATCATTTGACACGTGCGAACCATGCCTCATGGGTAAGATGACTAAGACTCCGTTCTCCGGAACAATGGAGCGAGCAACCAACTTATTGGAAATCATACATACTGATGTGTGCGGTCCAATGAGTGTTGAGGCTCGCGGTGGCTATCGTTATGTTCTCACTCTCACAGATGACTTGAGTAGATATGGGTATGTCTACCTAATGAAACACAAGTCTGAGACCTTTGAAAAGTTCAAGGAATTTCAGAGTGAGGTTGAGAATCAACGTGACAGGAAAATAAAGTTCTTACGATCAGATCGTGGAGGGGAATATTTGAGTCACGAATTTGGCACACACTTAAGGAAATGTGGAATAGTTTCACAACTCACGCCGCCTGGAACACCTCAGCGAAATGGTGTGTCCGAACGTCGTAATCGCACTCTATTGGATATGGTGCGATCTATGATGTCTCTTACCGATCTGCCGCTCTCATTTTGGGGCTATGCTTTAGAGACTGCCGCATTCACTTTAAATAGGGCTCCGTCGAAATCCGTTGAGAAGACACCGTATGAATTATGGTTTGGGAAGAAACCTAAGCTGTCGTTTCTTAAAGTTTGGGGATGCGATGCTTATGTCAAGAAACTTCAACCTGAAAAGCTCGAACCCAAGTCGGAAAAATGCGTCTTCATAGGATACCCTAAGGAAACCATTGGGTATACCTTCTACCTCAGATCCGAAGGCAAGATCTTCGTTGCCAAGAATAGGTCCTTTCTGGAGAAAGAGTTTCTCTCGAAAGAAGTAAGTGGGAGGAAAGTGGAACTTGATGAAGTACTACCTCTTGAACCAAAAAGTAGCGCAGCTCAGGAAGATGTTCCTGTGGTGCCTGCACTGACTAGAGAGGAAGCTAATGATGATGATCAAGGTACTTCGGATCAAGTTAGTACTGAACTTCGTAGGTCCACAAGGACACGTTCCGCACCAGAGTGGTACGGCAACCCTGTCATGGAAATCATGTTGTTGGACAATGGTGAACCTTCGAACTATGAAGAAGCAATGGCGGGCCCAGATTCCGACAAATGGCTAGAAGCCATGAAATCCGAGATAGGATCCATGCATGAAAATGAAGTATGGACTTTGACTGACTTGCCCGATGATCGGCGAGCCATAGAAAATAAATGGATCTTTAAGAAGAAGACAGACGCGGATGGTAATGTGACCATCTATAAAGCTCGACTTGTCGCTAAGGGTTATCGACAAGTTCAAGGGGTTGACTACGAGGAGACTTTCTCACCCGTAGCGAAGCTGAAGTCCGTCCGAATCATGTTAGCAATTGCCGCATACTATGATTATGAGATATGGCAGATGGACGTCAAAACGGCATTCCTTAACGGCTTTCTTAAGGAAGAATTGTATATGATGCAGCCGGAAGGTTTTGTCGATCCTAAGAACGCTAACAAGGTATGCAAGCTCCAGCGCTCCATCTATGGGCTGGTGCAAGCATCTCGGAGTTGGAACATTCGATTTGATGAGATGATCAAAGCGTTTGGGTTTACACAGACTTATGGAGAAGCCTGTGTTTACAAGAAAGTGAGTGGGATCTCTGTAGCATTTCTCATATTATATGTGGATGACATATTGTTGATGGGAAATGATATAGAATTATTGGGAAGCATAAAGGCCTACTTGAACAAGTGTTTTTCAATGAAGGACCTTGGAGAAGCTGCTTATATATTAGGCATCAAGATCTATAGAGATAGATCAAGACGCCTCATTGGTCTTTCACAAAGTACGTACCTTGACAAGATATTGAAGAAGTTCAATATGGATCAGTCCAAGAAGGGGTTCTTACCTATATTGCAAGGTGTGCAATTGAGCACGGCTCAATGCCCGACCACGGCAGAAGATAGAGAAAAGATGAGTGTCATCCCCTATGCATCGGCCATAGGGTCTATTATGTATGCCATGCTGTGTACCAGACCTGATGTAAACCTTGCCGTAAGTTTGGTAGGAAGGTACCAAAGTAATCCCGGCATGGAACACTGGACAACGGTCAAGAATATCCTGAAGTACCTGAAGAGGACTAAGGATATGTTTCTCGTTTATGGAGGTGACGAAGAGCTCGTCGTAAAGGGTTACGTCGATGCTAGCTTCGACACAGATCTGGATGACTCTAAGTCACAAACCGGATACGTGTATATTTTGAATGGTGGGGCAGTAAGCTGGTGCAGTTGCAAGCAAAGCGTTGTGGCGGGATCTACATGTGAAGTGGAATACATGGCGGCCTCAGAGGCAGCACAAGAAGCAATCTGGGTGAAGGAGTTCGTTACCGACCTAGGAGTTATTCCCAATGCGTCGGGCCCGATGACTCTCTTCTGTGACAACACTGGAGCTATTGCCCTTGCCAAGGAGCCCAGGTTTCACAGGAAGACCAGGCATATCAAGCGTCGCTTCAACTCCATTCGTGAAAGTGTTCAAAATGGAGACATAGATATTTGTAAAGTACATACGGACCTGAATGTAGCAGATCCGTTGACTAAACCTCTCCCTAGAGCAAAACATGATCAACACCAGAACTCTATGGGTGTTCGATTCATCACAATGTAACTGGATTATTGATTCTAGTGCAAGTGGGAGACTGTTCGAAATATGCCCTAGAGGCAATAATAAAATGGTTATTATTATATTTCCTTGTTCATGATAATTGTCTATTGTTCATGCTATAATTGTGTTATCCGGAAATCATAATACATGTGTGAATACATAGACCACAACATGTCCCTAGTGAGCCTCTAGTTGACTAGCTCGTTGATCAACAGATAGTCATGGTTTCCTGACTATGGACATTGGATGTCATTGATAACGGGATCACATCATTAGGAGAATGATGTGATGGACAAGACCCAATCCTAAGCATAGCACAAGATCGTGTAGTTCGTTTGCTAGAGCTTTTCCAAATGTCAAGTATCATTTCCTTAGACCATGAGATTGTGCAACTCCTGGATACCATAGGAGTGCTTTGGGTGTGCCAAATGTAACAACGTAACTGGGTGGCTATAAAGGTGCAGTACGGGTATCTCCGAAAGTGTCTGTTGGGTTGGCACGAATCGAGACTGGGATTGTCACTCCGTATGACGGAGAGCTATCTCTGGGCCCACTCGGTAATGCATCATCATAATGAGCTCAGTGTGACCAAGTGTTTGGTCACGGGATCATGCATTATAGTACGAGTAAAGTGACTTGCCGGTAACGAGATTGAACAAGGTATTGGGATACCGACGATCGAATCTCGGGCAAGTAACGTACCGATTGACAAAGGGAATTGCATACGGGATTGATTGAATCCTCGACATCGTGGTTCATCCGATGAGATCATCGTGGAACATGTGGGAGCCAACATGGGTATCCAGATCCCGCTGTTGGTTATTAACCGGAGAGTCGTCTCGGTCATGTCTGCATGTCTCCCGAACCCATAGGGTCTACACACTTAAGGTTCGGTGACGCTAGGGTTGTAGAGATACTAGTATGCGGTAACCCAAAAGTTGTTCAGAGTCCCGGATGAGATCCCGGACGTCACGAGGAGTTCCGAAATGGTCCGGAGGTGAAGAATTATATATAGGAAGTCCAGTTTCGGCCACCGGGAAAGTTTCGGGGGTCACCGGTATTGTACCGGGACAACCGGAAGGGTCCTGGGGGTCCACCGGGTGGGGCCACCTATCCCGGAGGGCCCCATGGGCTGAAGTGGGGAAGGGAACCAGCTCCTGGTGGGCTGGTGCGCCCCCCTTGGGCCTTCCCTGCGCCTAGGGTTGGAAACCCTAGGGGTGGGTGGCGCCCCACTTGACTTGGGGGGCAAGTCCCCCCCCCCTTGGCCGCCGCCCCCTTGAGATGGGATCTCTGGGGGCCGGCGCCCCCCTGGACCCCTATATAAAGAGGGGGGGAGGGAGGGCAGCCGCACCCAAGCCCTGGCGCCTCCCTCTCCTTCCCGTGACACATCTCCCTCCTCCCGCAGCGCTTGGCGAAGCCCTGTTGGAATCCCGCTACTTCCACCACCATGCCGTCGTGCTGCTGGATCTCCATCAACCTCTCCTCCCCCCTTGCTGGATCAAGGAGGAGATGTCGCTGCTCCATACGTGTGTTGAACGCGGAGGTGCCGTCCGTTCGGCGCTCGGTCATCGGTGATTTGGATCACGACGAGTACGACTCCATCAACCCCGTTCACTTGAACGCTTCCGCTCGCGATCTACAAGGGTGTGTAGATGCACTCTTTTCCCTCTCGTTGGTAGAAGACTCCATAGATTGTTCTTGGTGATGCGTAGAAAATTTTAATTTCTGCAATGATCCCCAACAGATGGCTCCTTCGATCATCGGCAACGATGCGATCCAGGGTGAGGTTTTCCTCCCCTGACAGATCTTCGTATTCGGTGGCTTCGTACTGCGGGCCAACTCGCTTGGCCATCTAGAGCAGATCGAGAGCTATGCCCCTGGCCATCTGGTCAGGTTTGGAAACTTGAACTATACTGCCGACATCCACGGAGACTTGATCTTCGACGGATTCGAGCCGTGTCAGGCGCGCCGCACAGTCACGACGAGCATGACTTAGCTCTGCCGTCGGACAGTGTTCGGGAGATCACACTTGCAACTACTCCGGCCCTCAATCCGGAACAAATTGCGCCGTCTGAGGATGGGTGGATGGACCCTGCCACGAAGGCCGCGCACTCAGCGGGGATAGAGCCGAATGCCGACTTCACTTCCTATGAGACCCGTGTTGCCGGACACTTGTATTCGTCCCCGGCCACGGGCTCCGAGCCGCCTGCATCCGTGCCTATCGAATCCGATTGGGCACCTATCATGGAGTTTACCTCCGCGAATATCTTTCAGCACTCGCCCTTTGGCGATGTGCTAAACTCGTTGAGGTCTCTCTCCTTGTCAGGAGACCCTTGGCCGAACTATGTTCGGCTAGAATGGTATGCGGACGACGAAGAAATTCGCTCCCCACCCACCACCCACTTAGTAGCCACTGTCGACGATTTAACCCACATGCTCGATTTCGGCTCCGAAGACATCGACGGTATGGACGACGATGCAGGAGACGAACAGGAACCACCGCACACAGGGCGTTGGACTGCCACCTCATCATATGATATATACATGGTGGACACCCCTAGAGAAGGCGATGGCGATAAGACAGCGGAGGATAATCCCTCAAAGAAGCAATCCAAGCACCGACGTCAGCGGCGCCGCTCTAAATCCCGCCATAGCAAAAGCAGCGATACCGGCACAAGAGACAATAACGCTCCGGATAGTTCCGAAGACGACGAGAATCCCCTGCAGCCAGACCTCAAGCGGGAGGATGAACAAGCTAGCCCTCCGGAACAGGCAGCAGATGGAGAATCAGAGGATGACAATTACATGCCTCTCTCCGAAGACGAGGTGAGCCTCGGCGACGAAGAATTTATCGTGCCTGAGGAACCCGTCGAGTAGGAGCGCTTCAAGCGCCGGCTTATAGCCACAGCAAACAGCCTTAAGAAAAAGCAACAACAGCTTCTAGCTGATCAAGATTTGCTAGCGGATAGATGGACTGAAGTCCTGGCGGCCGAGGAATATGAACTCGAGTGCCCAACCAAGAGTTACCCAAAGCGCATGTTGCTACCCCAACTCGAGGAGGAAGCATTAAAACCTACATTACCAGCGTATGATGCGGCTGATCGGCCACCTCGTGGCCAAGACAGAGGGGCATATCAGCCTGAAGTCCAGCCCGCACCCCGTCGCCAGACAAACAAAACCACCAAGGCCTGGAGCAACACGCAGGACCTGCGAGACATATTGGAAAACAAAGCAGGACATACAAGATCGATCTACGGATCACGGGGTCGCGCCCCAACGCGTGACAATGATCGTCACGCCGGATACACTAAAAGCAAATCCGGCCGGGCTGAATACAACAGACAAGACTCGTATGAACTGCGTCGTGACATAGCCCGGCACAGAGGCGCCGCACACCCCCTATGCTTTACCAATGAAGTAATGGATCATGAATTCCCAGATGGATTCAAACCCATGAACATTGAGTCATACGATGGCACAACAGACCCTGCGGTATGGATCGAGGATTTCCTCCACCACATCCACATGGCCCGCGGTGACGATCTACATGCCATCAAGTACCTCCCACTAAAACTCAAAGGACCAGCTCGGCATTGGCTAAATAGCCTCCTAGCAAACTCCATTGGCAGTTGGGAGAATTTGGAAGATGCATTCCTTGACAACTTCCAGGGCACTTATGTGCGACCACCAGATGGTGATGACTTGAGCCACATAACCCAACAGCCTGGGGAATCGGCCAGGAAATTCTGGACTTGGTTCCTAACTAAAAAGAACCAAATCGTCGACTGTCCAGATGCCGAGGCCTTAGCGGCATTTAAACATAACATCCGGGACGAGTGGCTCGCCCGACACCTTGGCCAAGAGAAGCCGAAGTCCATGGCAGCCCTCACGACACTCATGACCCGCTTTTGCGCGGGCGAGGACAGCTGGCTGGCTCGCAGCAACAACACATCAAGGAATCCTGGCACTTCAGATGCCAAAGATACTAACGGCAGACCACGCAGCAATAGACACAAGAGCCGCAACAACGGTGATAACGCCGAAGACACAGCAGTCAATGCCGGATTCAGTGGCTCTAAATCCAGTCAGCAGAAAAAGGCGTTCAAAAGAAGCAATCCGGGCCCGTCCAGTTTGGACCGCATACTCGATCGATCATGTCAAATTCACAGCACCCCCGATAAGCCAGCCAATCACACCAACAGAGAATGCTGGGTGTTCAAGCAGGCCGGCAAGTTGAATGCCGAAAACAAGGACAAGGGGCTGCATAGCGAAGACGAGGAGGAGCCTCGGCCGCCGAACACAGGAGGACAGAAGAGGTTCCCTCCACAAGTGAAAACGGTGAACATGATATACGCAACCCATATTCCCAAGAGGGAACAGAAGCGTGCACTAAGGGACGTCTATGCGATGGAGCAAGTCGCCCCAAAGTTCAACCCATGGTCCTCTTGTCCGATCACCTTCGATCGCAGGGACCACCCCACTAGTATCCGTCATGGCGGATCTGCCGCATTGGTCCTCGACCCCATCATTGACGGATTTCACCTCACTCGAGTCCTTATGGACGGCGGCAGCAGCCTGAACCTGCTCTACTAGGACACAGCGCGCAAAATGGGCATAGACCCCTCGAGGATCAAACCCACCAAAACCACCTTTAAAGGTGTAATCCCAGGTGTAGAGGCCTGTTGCACGGGCTCAATCACACTGGAAGTGGTCTTCGGATCTCCGGACAACTTTCGAAGTGAGGAGTTAATCTTTGATATCGTCCCCTTTCGCAGCGGCTATCACGCACTGCTCGAACGAACCGCATTTGCCAGATTCAATGCGGTACCGCATTATGCATACCTCAAACTCAAAATGCCAGGACCACGCGGGGTTATAACAGTTAATAGAAACACAGAGCGCTCGCTCCGCACGGAGGAGCACACTGCGGCCCTTGCAGCAGAAGCGCAAAGCAGCCTTATTAGGCAAACCGCCAATTCGGCGAAAAAGACCCCGAACACCTTCAAGTGAGTCCGGAATAGCCCGCAGGAGGATCGCCAGGCACGTTTTGAGCTCGCCTAGCAATTCGGCCTCCGTCCTAGTCCCAGTCAAGTTGCGAAGTTTGTGCCACGCATACATAACTACGCACTCAAGATACCATGGGCATAGGCGGAGGCACCACTACGGCACGTCCCACAATGCGGCTCAACCGCCCCAGGGGCTGTATACCTTTATCATTTTCTCTCTTTCAGGACCTTACTCTTTGGAAGCCCTTTCCGGCAGTCTAATTGTTGGACTCATCGTGGTAAGGAAATACCAAGGAGGCAAGACGGTCTGACGTACAAGGGAATCCCTAGGTGGTCTCTGATAACGATCAAAATACCTCTTTTACATACCCGTACGTAGCTTGCCCTTGGATAGGACATGTCAAATGGTCCTATTTTTTGCTTATTGCACTACTTGTATCCGTACGCTTTGACGTATTATTTAATAACAATGCATAGCGTTAGCCTATTACCGCATTACCCTTTCTTTTTTATCCTTGTCTGCTTATTTACGACAAATTGCGCCCGTACATTCTGGTACGACTAGTGCGCCAGGGGCTTCAGTATACCCCATAACACGGCGTGAGAAGCCCGAACACTTTCGACAGTGCGGCAGCCCGAACTTATAGCATTATATGCATCAGCTCCGAATCATGTCTTGGGTCAATAGTTGGGTTTGCCCAGCTCCCATGTTTTGGTACCTTACGTTCCGCAAATCGGCTAAGGTAGCACTGGGAGAACTACTGCGATTGTGTCCCAGTTCTTCCGGACGAGCACCTCAGTAGAGAAAGCCGAAAACTGACTGTCATGATGAGGCGAGAGCTGGTCTCGAGAGGTCTCAAGTCCTTAAAGACTTTTTCCGCTTCGGGCGAGGAGTCGGCCTTGCCCGACATAGGCGTATATAGCGCCCCACATTCGGCCTTCCGAATACTAGGGGCTTCGCCAAAATTTAAAATTGTAGACTTCTATGGCTAAGTGAGAGTGATAAAGCTTTATAGTCCAATTGCCTGGTTCGTTGTGTTGAACACCTCCTTCGAGGGACCCAAAATTGGGATAAAGTGTGCTCGGGTTACCCCGAACACCTCAGTACTAGTTACATGGGGGCAGAAGCCGACGACTGGCCAACTCTCAGATTTTATAAACGGCCGCACAGAAGGTAATATTTAAATTAACAAGCGTTGCATAGCGCAAATGAACTCGTTTCATATTACCGGATCACATGAGTACATTTATTCAAATATTACATCCTTAGCACATTCCTCCACCACAAGGCGAGCACCCTTTAGGACACTGTCATAATACTTTTCGGGGTGGCGATGCTCCTTGCCTTCCGGCGGCCCCTCCTTCACCAGCTTTTCGGCGTCCAGCTTCGCCTAGTGCACCTTCGCCCGGGCAAAAGCCCTGCGCGCACCCTCGATGCAGACGGACCGATTTATGACTTCAAACCGTGGGCAGGCATTCACAAGCCACCTCACCAGACTGAAGTAGCTATCAGGCAGGGGCTCGCCAGGCCACATCCGGACTATAAGACCCTTCATGGCCTGTTCGGCTGCCTTGTGAAGCTCGACTAGTTGCTTCAACTGGTCGCTCAAGGGCTTTGGGTGTTCGGTCCCCGTATACTGAGACTAGAACAACTTCTCCGTTGAGCTCCCCTCCTCGGCCCGGTAGAACTCCGCGGCATCCGACACACTGCGGGGTAGATCTGCGAACGCTCCTGGAGAGCTCCGAACTCGAGTAAGTAAAAAGAAAGTTTCCTTCACATGCTTGCTTTGCATAATGAATGCCTTACGCGCCGCTATCTTCTTAACCGTCTCAATTCCCCGCAGGGCCTTTTGGGCTTCGGCCTTGGCATGTTGTGTGCTTTCGAGGGCCTTCGCAAGCTCGGACCCTTGCGTCTTAGAGTCAAGCTCCAAGGACTCATGTTTCTTGACGAGAGCCTGGAGCTCTTGCTGCACCTCGCCTACTCAGGCTTCTTGCTTCTCTCGCTCGATGTGCTCCTTGGCCGCTTTGTCTTCGGCCTCGGATAGCGCCTTCTGCAGGGCCGCCACGTCGTTCGTGGCCCCTAGCAAAATTCATGACGATCCTATTATTCTAGAACCAAATTTTTCTTTATCAATATTCAGACGGGGTGTCACTTACCTTTGTTCTCTTCGAGCTGCCTCTTGGTAAGGCCGAGCTCTTCCTTGGACCACTCAAGGTCCCGCCTCAGTGCGGCGACCTCCGCAGTACGAGCCGCGGCGGCCAACAGTGAAGCCTGCTTATTCACATAGACACATTCTAATTAGACTCCTGCGATTATTATTTGATCCTCTATTCGGCATTCCTTCGCGAACGCCAAAAGAGCATCAGGGGCTACTGTCTATGTTGTAACATTTCCTTACAATTTGATTACTTACCTCAAAGCCTGTTAGGAGGCTGGCACAGGCTTCAGTCAGTCCGCTCTTGGCGGACTGAATCTTTTTGACCACCGCACTCATAATAGTGCGGTGCTCTTCATCGATAGAAGCGCCGCGAAGCGCTTCCAGCAAGTTGTCCGATGCCTCTGGATGGACAGAGGCCATCGGCACAGACGGCTTGCCCCCCTTAGCAAGGGGTTGCCTGATTGAATCCGGAACCACTGGGGGTTCCGGCGCCGTGTTCGGCTGGGGACTAGACTTGCCGCCCCCGGCGTTAGGGCCCAGGGTAGTCTTGACCCTCAGGCGCCCAGCGCCTGGAATGTCGCCTTGGGGCGCGTCCGGAACTATCCCCCTTGGTTCAGTGACCCTCGAGACAACACCTCGGCGTCATCCGTAGGGCGGGGGGAAGAGGCGGTCGGGAGTGAATCGCTGTTCATATCCGACAGGCCCAAAGAATCATCTGACGAAGATACGTCGATACGGGCTCGGGACGGACTGCATAATCATGTTCGGCGTGATGAGAAGCAGTACAATAAAACGTATCAAGAATTATTACGGTATCCGGATACTCACGACTTCGCCAGGGGCTTGTCCCTGGGTAACCACTCCTCGTCGCTGAAAGCGGCCGTCGTGGAGCAGTCCGGGAGGAGGGTCCTTCCCTTCTTGGATTCTTCGGCCTCCCCAGATGGGGCGGCCCTCCTTTTCCTGTCCCCCCCCCGGCTGGGGGGAGAACTTTCTTCTTCCTCATCCTCGTTTTCGTGGGAGGAGTGCGCCTCGGTGTTTTCGGACGATGAGTCCGATATAACCTTGCACCAGAGACCCTTCCTGGTCCCCGTGGCCTTCTTCTTGGCCTTCTTCTCCGGCACCTCATAAGGCGCCGGAACCAGCATCTCCGTTAGGAGAGCATCTGCTGGATCTTCGGGCAGGGGAGCTGGACAATTGATCTGCTCCGCTGTCGCTACCCAGTCCTGTTAAATGGCGTGGAGGCTTAGATCCCGCGCGTGGTTATACTGGGGAAAAGAACAACTTATGAGATATAAAAGACTTACCGGATTGGCAGGGCACTTTGCGCAGAGTCCACGGTCCTCGGTAAGGGGAGGAGGTACCTCGGCGCCCTTGAACAGCACCTTCCAAACGTCCTTGTGCGTCGTGTCGAAGAGCTCTCGCAGCGGTTGGTGCTCGGCCGGGTCGAACTCCCACAAATTGAATGCCCGTCTTTGACACGGGAGGATCCGGCGGAAGAGCATGACTTGGACCACGTTGACAAGCTTGATTTTCTTGCTCATCATGTTTTTGATGCAGGTCTGGAGTCCGGTCAGCTCCACTGAGGAACCCCAGGATAGGCCCTTCTCTTTCCAGGAGGTGAGCCGCATGGGGATTCCGGATCGAAATTCGGGGGCCGCCACCCAGTTGGTGTCGCGCGGCTCGGTGATGTAGAACCACCCCGATTGCCACCCCTTTACGGTCTCCACATAGGAGCCTTCGAGCCAGGTGACGTTGGGCATTTTGCCCACCATGGCGCCTCCGCACTCCGCTTGTTGGCCGACCACCACCTTTGGTTTAACGTTGAAGGTCTTCAGCCATAGGCCGAAGTGGGGCTTGATGCGGAGGAAGGCCTCGCACACGACGATGAACGCCGAGATGTTGAGGATGAAATTGGGGGCCAGATCGTGAAAGTCCAGCCCGTAGTAGAACATGAGCCCATGGACAAACGGGTGGAGAGGAAATCCCATTCTGCGGACGAAGTGGGTAAGAAATACCACCCTCTCATGGGGTTCTGGAGTAGGGACTATCTGCCCCGCATCTGGTAGCCGGTGCGCGATATCCGCGGCCAGGTATCCGGCTCTCCGGAGCTTTGTGATGTCCTCCTCCGTAACGGAGGAGACCATCCACTTGCCTCCCGCTCCGGACATGCTTGGAGTGGTTTTGGGGAGAAAACGCGAACTTGGGTGCTGGAGCTCGAGTGCACAAGAATGGATGAGCAAAGAGGAAGAGGGCATGGGTGAAAAAGATGAATCCTTGTCTCTTTATAAGGGCGGAAGAAACTATGCGCCTCCCCACCTGCCTGGTAAACTCGCTTATTCCCCAAGCACCGTAATTGATGGTGCGGTTGGGTTACCCACACCCGTATTGATGAGAATCCCGTAATAAGGGGGACACGATCTCTGCTTCGATAAGACGTGCCAAGAAAACCGCCTCGCAATATGTGTAGTGGCTGGTTGAGAAAAACGGTTCGAATAATGACCGGGCCGTGGTGTGATGTCATGCTGTAGAATGTGTCAGCAGATTAGATTTGTGGAAATATTATTCTCTCTGCGGTGGTATATGGAATTTGTTTTGCAGAGCCGGACACTATCCTTGTGTTCAAAATCTTCTATGGAGTATTCGGAGGAAGAACCCGCCTTGCAATGCCGAAGACGATCTGCGCGCCGGACTCATCGTCATTGAAGCCTGGTTCAGGGGCTACTGAGGGAGTCCTGGATTAGGGGGTCCTCGGACAGCCGGACTATATACTTTAGCCGGACTGTTGGACTATGAAGATACAAGATTGAAGACTTCGTCCCGTGTCCGGATGGGACTCTCCTTGGCATGGAAGGCAAGCTTGGCAATACGGATATGTAGATCTCCTCCCTTGTAACCGACTCTGTGTAACCCTAGCCCCCTCCGGTGTCTATATAAACCGGAGGGTTTGGTCCGTAGGACAACAACAATCATACCGTAGGCTAGCTTCTAGGGTTTTATCCTCTACGATCTCGTGGTAGATCAACTCTTGTAATACTCATATCATCAAGATCAATCAACCAGGAAGTAGGGTATTACCTCCATCGAGAGGGCCTGAACCTGGGTAAACATCGTGTCCCCCGCCTCCTGTTACCATCCGCCTTAGACGCGCAGTTCGGGACCCCCTACCCGAGAGCCTCCGGTTTTGACACCGACAGTACCCATATCAAGGGCCAAGTTAGAGCAAGGACCTTATGGGGTGAATAGGATTCATCATCTTTCTGCAAGTCTTGTGAAGAACTGCCTTTACATGTTCCATCATATTGGGTATCATTGATGTCAAGTTTGTTGGCCGTTACATTGCTCCGTGAGGTTCTTGCGGATAAATCAATGTGTGCAATTATATCTGACATGCATGGAAGACAACTAGTAGTTAGATTTATGTAATGAGTGCCTGTAGGAGATGACATAAATAGTAGGACTGGGGTTAACTAGCAGCAACAGGTCTCAAAAACTAAAGGGAGAACACAGATGAAAGCTATAGAATATGTATCGTTTGTACTCGAGATTAACTAGATGGCACACAAAAGTATTAAGGAACAACATAGGTTATACTAGAAGTGGTATAATACTATAATCACCTGCCTGTGGGATAGCATTGGCTGATTGGTGATAACTATGGAACAACATTACCTAAAGAACAAGTCTCTTAGCTGAACTATGGAACAACGTTAACTCCTAAACAAGACCCGTAAGAGATCAGCATGAATATACAGTGAAATGTGATAATCTATTTTCAATGCTTAGATGAATAACAAAGCCATAAATGTTGCACACAAGTAAGATGAGGGTACAACCTATCTGGCCGCCATCCATACGAGTGAGCATCATGTGCTGACTTGTCGATGGCCCTGCAGTTATTGTGGCTGTCCATGTCGGGCACGCGCATTCGATGCAAGCAACTGTTGAGTGGGGACTATAGCTCCCTTCTGGTGCATGCTTCCCTTGTTGGAGCAGTTGCGGTGAGTCGGAAGACGGTGTGGCTGAAGATGCAGAAAACGCATAATGTTAAGAACGACACATCTCTCTAATCTGAAGAAATACCCTAAGAGATCAACAGTAAGGTACGAGAGTGGTCACACGTCTGTTGACCGAAGACTAAATTGGGGTCACATGATTTTATTTTATTTTGGTACTGTCCGATCTACGCCGGATGGCTTGATGGTCGTCTTGTGCCTCCCGGCTGACACTGTTCGGAATCTTCCCCGAAGAGCCAGCGACCACCGGCAGAGCAGCCTGCCTCCGCCGTCTGTGGCCCTGACCAAAACCCCGCTCCCCGCCCCACCGCACTGCCATTGTTGCGCCGCCCCCGGGCCAATCCACAAAGACTCGCCGTCATCCAGATCCGGCGGCGTCAGTACCTTCAACCCACGCAACTCTAAGATAGCCATCTAAGTGGTGCTTCTACGGCGAACTTGTGCCCCCGCACCCTTACATTAGACACCAGCAAACCGGCAGCCTAGGAGCTCCGCCGGCTCGAGGGGTGGTGCTTCCCATTGGAAATCGATTGGCCCAGAATAAAAGTTCAGACACCTGACGCCTAAATAAAGTGATTTGAGATGAGGGTGCGACCTATCTGGCGGCCCGGTGAAGTAGGCAGCTCCAGCTGCCTAGTCGGTTAGGCCAGCGCGGTTGCAGTGACTATCAGCGGCAGGGAAGTAGAGATGTCGCGATGGTCGAGGCTACGGGGAAGCAGCGCCGGGGCTCTAGACGGGTCCAAAGTTGGAGCCGCTCCGGCGCCGTGAACAACGGCGGGGGTGAGTCGGCTCCGGTACGGTTCACGCGGCCATCGTCGAGGCAGCTCCGGCAGCACGGAGTAAGAGGCACACGGCCCAGTACAAGACGGCAAGTGGACAGCGTCTCCGGGATTAGAGAGGAGGGCGGCTGTGAATTTGGTGCGGTGGGGGTTCCATGGAGGAGGGGTTGAGGTTTCGCGGCTCGGAGAAGGGAGCTTCCGGGGAGAAGGTGATTTGGTGCCCACGAGGTATGAATGGGGA